>NC_088926.1:36505000-36602500 GCF_038396675.1 Hydra vulgaris
ATAAAATTATGTATGTTATAAGGAAGTATAATAAAACTATATATATATGTATATATATATATATATATATATATATATATATATATATATATATATATATATATATATATATACACCTTGCAGACAAAAAAAATGAGACCAAGTTTTTTAAGTTTTATTTCAAAATAATAAATGAATATTAAAATTGTTCAATAGAAAATAAAGAGTAAAGCTTAATTTTTAAAATAATAAATTGATCAATATCCGGTCACATGTCCTTGAACTGCTATGCATTTTTTAACTCGACGGTTCATACTGTCAATTAACAACTAAATAATCCAAGGAAAGTCTGTTCCAAACTTCTTGAATTGCAACCTTTTCTTTTCTACTGCTTTTTTCATTAACCCCCACACATTTTTAATGGGGTTTAGTTCCGGAGAATTAGGGGGCCAAGAAGAAACTTTCCATTTATGTTTTGTAAACCACTCAGAAATGACTTTGAAGTGTGGCAAGTTGCCCCATCCTGTTGAAATGTAAAATCCCTTGGGAAAAGATTTTTTAGAGTTTGCTCAGCTTCAGAAAGTATTTTTTCTTTGTATTTTTCACTACTCACAGTGCCTTTGATTATAAGCAATGATGTTTTACCTTTTGAACTAATTGCCCCCCCCCCCCAAACCATGAGACTCTGTTTGAACTTTGGTTTGCCAATTCTCGGTCATTTCTTTGCCCATCGACCTTCTCGAGTTCGAAATAACTCGAAACGACTCTCATCACTAAATACCCATTGATTCCATCTTGTTTTTAGGTGTTCTTCACACCATTTTACCTTGTTTTCTTGTTTAACAGGAGTTAATAGGGGTTGATTTTTGGGAACGAAACTGAAGTACCCACTTCGGTTAAGATAACAAGTAAAGGTTCTGGGAGCAATCTTGGGACTGCCTTTTTTGATTAATTCAATTAGATTATCTCAGGCGGATTGTGTGTCATTTTTTTTGAGCTAATTGAATCAATCGTTGTTGGTCCTTTAAATTAAGTTTTCTTGGTCTACCACTTCCTTTCTTTCTCTCCAAGCTCATTCCTTCCCTCATTTTCTTTAAATATCTTGCAACTGTTGCCTTAGGTTTCCAAGTTAATTTCATCAAAGACTTTAGGTCTTTATGACCCGCTTTAAAAAGATAGTCAAGCGTCAACGCTGATGACTTTATTTCTAAAATAAATATTTTTAGGTAAATCAGAAATAATAATGAACACATAGATTTTTTGATGAACTTATATGCACCTGATAAATCAAAACAATAGGTTTCATGAAATACAAAAAAAGTCATTGTATGACTCGCCAAAAGTTGTAAAAATGCAAACAAAAGTTTTGCATAGGCGGTCACATTCTTTTTGTCTGGAAAGTATATATATATATATATATATATATATATATATATATATATATATATATATATATATATATATATATATATATATACATATATATATGTATATATATATACATGTATATATATATATATAGATACATGTGTGTATATATATATATATATATATATATATATATATATATATATATATATATATATATATATATATATATATATATAGATACATGTGTATATATATATATATATATATATATATATATATATATATATATATATATATATATATATATATATATAGATACATGTGTATATATATATATATATATATATATATATATATATATATATATATATATATATATATATATATAGATACATGTGTATATATATATATATATATATATATATATATATATATATAGATAGATACATGTGTATATATATATATATATATATATATATATATATATATATATATATATATATATATATATATATATATATATATATATATATATATATATATATATATTAGGGCTGTTCATGTGAACACAGGAAAAAAAAAATTTTCTCGGATTTGAATGCATAGTTGTTTATTTTGTGCCATTTGACATAGTAATTGACTGTGGAAAAAATCTTTCCAATCAGATAATGTTTAGGGGGTGCTCAATGACCATAAAGTTTTACGAAAAACGTCAAAAACGTGTAAAAAGTTCCAAAGTTCCAAAAATTTCTAGAACCTGGTTAGTTAGATTTTTTCCACTGAAATATTGTCTGATTGCGTGCTATATAGATTAATTAAAGTGCAGCAGATTAACTGTCATCAGGGCACCAGACTAAAAAATGTCTGCTAGTGTTTAAAACAACTGTGTTTATATCATTTTGTTAAAATTTGTATTCATAATTTTAATACTAATATTTTATTTAGAATTTGTTCAAACAGAATAAAAAGGTTTACAATTATAAATATTATTTTTATTTGGAATTTCAGTTTGACAACAAATGTATTAATATTTTGATAGTACCTAACCTTAGTAACCTATTACAGAAAACTAGCATGGTAGTCTGGTAGTGTATTGTTTGTTATTAAGTGCAGATAATAATAATTTCTAATTTGAAAATATTTATTTAATTTCTTTAGTAATAATTATTATAATATATTGCTGCAGCTGCATAAACCAACAACTGAATGATAAGTTTGTATAATATGGTATTGAGTTTTGATTTTCTCATAATATTTCAGTTATCATTGAAATGGCAGCATCATCTCGTGTTGCTATCTCTACACGACTTCAAACCAAAATCTTTTTAATTGGACAACCAGAGCCAAATCTTCCAGATAAAGTTCTTCCCTTAACATCTGATGTTTTAAAAACATTTTTTTATCATCTTAATTCAACCAAAAAGTCAGTGCCTGAAAGTCTTAAAACAACTGTTGATGAACTGATTATTATTTGGAATAAAGCCCGTATTCCGACAGCATTTCATCCGAATGTAGTCTTAAAGTTGAAAACTTTAGTCCAGGAATTTAAATTAATAAAAAAAAAAAAATCCAGATTCTCAGAAATCGAGAGAGAAATCATTTACAGACACCATTGGCCTACTTTTTGACATTGCCCACAAGGATGCTGAAACCATGATCAGAATTGAAGAAGATAAAGAATTTTTATTGGATTAGAGATGTCAGAGAAAAATGGTGATGTTTGGAGAGGACAAAGAACTTTCAAAATTAGAAGAAAGAAATGAAGCAAGGAAACAAGCAGAGAGAGAACGAAAGCTAAAAGAAGAGCAAAGACAATCTGGTGCGAGTGCAATAGTTCCTGTTATTGAACCTTTACATGACGAAAGTTATAGTGATGACAACGATAACGATGCTGTTGATAATGACAAAATGGTTGATAGAGATTTTGAGATAGAAATCCCTGTTTATTACAGACAACAAGTCAGTAAAGCAAGTTCTTCAGGGTCAGCTGAATCAAGTTTAGCAAGTACTCCAAAACGACAATGTATCTTAGATACAATTCTTGACTCGCCTGATGTTTCATCAACATTAGACAGAATTAATCTATCTGACACAAAATTTACTATACTAGCAGCAGCAATTGCAAGGGCTGGTGGACAGAACCTCGATGATGGATCATTGTCACGTTCTACAGTCCGTAGAAAACGAACCTATCATCGATCAAATATTGAAGCCACTGTTCGAACTGAATTCTGCGATTTGGACAAACCACCATTAATCGTCCACTGGGATGGCAAACTGATGATAGATCGTACAAATTCTGCAGCCCCTAAAGCAAATGTTGACCGGCTATCTGTAGGTGTGACAGGTCACAATGTTGACAAAATACTTGGAATAGCAAAACTATCAGCTAGAACTGGAGAAGCCCAAGCAAAAGCAGTTATTCATCTGCTTAATTTCTGGGACATAATTGGTGATATTATTGGAATGAGTTTTGATACTACAGCCTCTAACACTGGCTCCAAAAATGGTGCATGTGTAGTTCTAGAGAAACATATAGGTAGAAATTTGTTATATTTCGCTTGCAGACACCATGTTCATGAGATCATAGTAGCAGGAGTGTTTGGATCACTATTTGGACCATCATCTAGTCCCAACATACCTCTTTTCCAGAGATTTCAGCAATATTGGCCCAAAGTTAATCAAGGAAATTTTAAACCTCTGGATGACATTCGAATGAAAATACCCCTGGTGCAAGAACTACAAAATGAAGTGATTGCATTCCTCAAAGAAAACCTGCATGTTAAAATGCCAAGGGATGACTACAAAGAAATCATGGATCTCTGTCTGTTAATACTTGGAAAACTGCCTGATCAAGAAGAGAAAAATTATCATTTCAAGATCCCTGGTGCTTATCACATGGCTCGCTGGATGGCCAAGGTTATTTATTGTTTTAAGATTTATTTATTTCGTGAAGAGTTCAAGTTGACCACAAAAGAGGAAAAAAATCTCTGTGAATTTTGCTTATTTGCTAGTCTGGTTTATGTAAAATCTTGGATATCATGCACAAATGCCAGCGATGCTCCAGTTAATGACTTGTTTCTGTTTCAGCAACTTAAGCAGTTTGCAGTTGTGAATAAAACGATTTCCGAAGCAGCAGTCAAGAACTTTCAAAACCATTTGTGGTACCTTTCACCAGAATTGGTCCCACGAGCTTTGTTTTCAAACAAACTTCAAACGGAAGAGAAGCGAAAAATGATTTCCAACATGAAATTTCACGGTGAGAACTGGTCTGAAAGGTTGATCAAATTAAAGAACATTGAAAGTCTAGAGAAGAAATCTCTGGACATACTGGTGACATCAGTTTCAGCAAGTGCGTTGCGGTCAATGAAGGTTGATATTGATTTTCTGTTCAACAACGATCCAGCTACCTGGAATGATTCCCCAGAATACCAAGAAGGAAAAAATTTAGTATATTCATTGAAAGTAGTAAATGATGCTGCCGAACGATCTGTGGCTTTAATGTCGATGTTTAATGAATCGATTACAAGGAATGAATCTGAAATGCAGAGGTCAATTTAGGTGGTTGAGGATCACAGAAAGCGAGTGTCAGATGCCAGAAAGTGTACTCTGAAGAGTTATAGTCCTCGCTAGCATTAACATTGCACGAACTATAACATTACGATAATTAAATGTTAATTGCTCATATGTTTTTTTGTTTATAATTCGTATTTTAATCAATGACAAAGAGTCAAAAATCCTAGTGTTTTATTTCGGAAAAATTCTGGTATAACAAAAACCGCAGAACTTTAGTCGTATTGCAGTATTTTATTTCATTAATTTCTCTGCTAATAAACCAGTCTAAAGTGGATGTGGATTGTAATTTGTATTCAGAATTTAATATTTAGAGATAATTAAAACTGATCAAATCTGAAAAATCTAATTAACCAGGTTTTAGAAATTTGTGGAACTTTGTTACTTTTTCCATGTTTTTCACATTTTTCGTAAAACTTTATGGTCATTGAGCACCCCCTAAACATTATCTGATTGGAAAGATTTTTTGCACAGTTAATTACTATGTCAAATGGCACAAAATAAACAACTATGCAATCAAATCTGAAAAAAAAATTTTGTTTGGACAGCCCTAATATATATATATATATATATATATATATATATATATATATATACACACACACACACAAACACATTTAAATTAATCTTTTTTTATAGGATCGGTTTTGGTTAGAACTTTTTGGACAGCATTGCAAGATGAAAGCAAAAAAGTTTGTTTTAGTTTTGTAAAATTTAGTAACAACAATTATTTTTAATTAAATTACCGAGATTATATTTAGATTAAATGTTAAAAGTGTTGTAAAATTTTGTAATCCTTTGAATGTCTTTTTAAGTTTATCATTAATGATAATTTTTTTCTTTTTTTTGATTGTTTTTTGTTAAGATCTTTGTTTTTTTGTTTGTTTGTATTAAAGTCTTGTGTGCACTTTTGTTCTTTTGTGTGCAGACCTAAATACATTAACAAAAGATTTGAAAAAAGACAAATGGCTAAATATATAATTTTTAAAGCAATAAAAAACAAACAAATGCTTTATTATCTTAAATAAAAAGTTTAATACTAATTTTGTCATTTTGATTAAGAATAATTTATTTTGCATTAAGTTATTTTTTTATTTATTTATTTATTTTTTATTTTTTTTCGGAAAGTGACTCTAATCTTCTATTTTAGATTAGAATATGATACAATACAAGGAAAATTAGATTAGAATATGATACAATACAAGGAAAACTAGAAAAAAACTTTTTTTTTTAGAGTAAACCAAATTCATTAGTTTTTAATTTAATTTTTAACATAATTTTTCCATTCTTTTAATTCAAAAAGTCTGGCCTCAAAAGTACATAAATTTTAGATGATAGCTTATTAATAGCTTCAGGTGGTAGACCTTATAGCTTTATTGATAGCTTCAGATGGTAGACCTTATCATAGACTTTAGCTTCCAGTTTTGAAGCTATATTTTAATCTAGCTTTACTTGTATTTAATGTAGTCATTTACACCATCATCGTAATTATTGTCTCCATCAGAAGAAGAAGTGTTCTCACACTTTGTGTAGTTAAATCATTAACATTTTATAACTGACTTAATACACAAGCAACATTTAGCGACACAGCTAGGGTTTGCAATCCTGGATCCAGAGATCCTATAATCCCGTGGATCCCGTCTTATTTTATAACCCCCCATTTTGGGGATTCTTTTTAAAATATCCTAGGATTTAGAAATTATAAAATTGCGATTAATACCTGCATTTACTGATTAATGCCTGTGTTTAAATTGCGTCAAATAAAACAAAAGTAACAACAAAGCTATAAAATAATAAAAATTACTGGCGGGTTAACAAAAGCTCTTTATTTTTATCTACTTTAGTTACATAAAATAAATTTAAAAGCAGAACTGGCATCTCTGACATTGGAAGAAGAACCACAGAGTAAAATAATTAAAACTAGTTCATGTTTTTCATCGAAAATGAATAAAGAAGACAGTTTATCTGAGGTTCCTGCAAGATTAGCAGCTAAAGATGGGATTTCTTTTAACATAATATGCACTTCTATTGGTATATGTGCTCGACTGGCTATGAGGCAGTTTGTCAACATACCTAAATCTCCAAGCACTGTTAGTAAAATCGTTCTAGGTTTCTCTAACAGTATAAAGAATGTTATAAGAAATAAATTAACAAAAAATTAAAGACAAAATATTAACAGTGGAACTAAGCTTTTAATTTGTTTTGATAAGTGGACGTCGATTTGAAATACCCGTTGTTTGAATATCAATTTACACGATTGAGACTTTTTGGAATTTAGTTTAAATCTTGAAAATAGTATTGTGTGCATGATGACAGACGGAGCCAGCGTAATGAGAAAAAAATTGGAAAACTATTACAGATTAATCAACAGCTATGCTTTGCTCACAGTATTCAACTGGCTATTATTTCTTTTTTATATAATATGTCAGCATCAGTTTGTACGGAGAGACAGTCAAGGAGGTTGATGATCACATTGAAAATTTGAAAAATGAATCTGAATTTTGTGAAAGTTGTGAATCAGATAGCAATAATGATGGTGATGAAAGTTGCTTCATAGTGGACACACAAAGTGATTGGTCCTGGGATTCTTAAAGTTAGAAAAATTGTGATGATTTGTATAAGATCACTAACTAAAAATGAAAACTTCAAATGGTGTCTTCAAAAATACATAAAAAATGACTTTAGAAAAACCTTCATTTAATCAAAGATTGTAAAACAAGATGGAGCAGCTTACTATCAATACTTGAAATGTTTCATAGGTTAAAAAATTGCATAAAAAAGGTACTTGTTGATATCAGTATTAATGATTCTATAAAAATGTCAGATAACAAGTATGAAATTGTTTCTGAACTAGTGAGCGTGCTAATTCCAGTAAAAGCGGCAATTGAATACTACAACAAGTTGCACATTTTTAATGCATTAGTCTCCAGAATCAAAGAGCAAAAGTCTGAATTAAGTAGTCTACTGCACTATTTACATTACACAGAAAATAAATTAATGCCCATAGGTGTGATGATACCTGACTCCCTGAAAAAAAAATTTTTTTTCGAAAAAAGAGAGAAAAGTTCTCTTATAAAGGTATGTCCCCCTCATCAAAAGAAATTCTGGATTGTGAATCGGGATTGTGAATCGGGATTCTGATGGGATTCAGGATTTTGATTCGGGATTCTGATTTGGGATTCTGATTGGGATTCGGGATTCTGATTGGGATTCTGATTGGGATTCTGATTAGGATTCTGATTGGGATTCTGATATATAAAATACAATATATTGGGATTAATAATATAATAATATAAAAATACAATATATGGGATTCTGATATAAAATACAATATATAAGTTAATAAATATAATGTATAAAAGAAATAATACAATAAGTAAAGTTATGTATATTTTATTCGATTTTCCGTTTTCTTCTTGGTCGGTTTATCGTATTAACTTCGTATTAACACACTTATATATGTGAAATAAATACATAAGAAATTTTTTTTTAGATTAAAATTAAAAAAATGAGAAATTATAAAACAACTTTAAAAATAACAGACAACAAAGGAATTATAAAATCTATCTCCCCTCCAACGAATATCACATTAGCTGAATTTACAAATATTATTGATAACAGTGAAACTTTTGTTAACCCAAATTCAGTATTCAATCTATACAATATAGATATTATTGACGAAAAACAAGAATTTGAAGAAGAAGAAGAATTTGAAGAAAAACAAGAATTTGAAGAAGAAGAAGAATTTGAAGAAAAACAAGAATTTGAAGAAGAAAAATCGAAGAAGAAGAAGAATTTGAAGAAGAATTAGAAGAAGAAGAATTTGAAGAAGAAAAAGAAAAAGAAGGCAATTAAGTTAATGAACAATTTAGAAATAAACATTTTAAACCATTTAAAATAAACATTACTTTACTTATTGTATTATTTTTTTTATACATTATATTTCTCAACTTATATATTGTATTTATATATCAGAATCCCAATCAGAATCCTAATCAGAATCCCAATCAGAATCCCGAATCCCAATCAGAATTCCGAATCCCGAATCCCAATCAGAATCCCAAATCAGAATCCCAAATCAAAATCCCGAATCCCATCAGAATCCCGATTCATAATCCCGATTCACAATCCAGAATTTCTTTTGATGAGGGGGACATACCTTTATAAGAGAACTTTTCTCTCTTTTTTCGAAAAAAAATTTTTTTTTCAGGGAGTCAGGTATCATCATAGGTGAAGTTTTTAAAACATCTTCAAATTTTAAAAATAAAAAAATAATGTTAAACTTTCTAAATAGATGTAACAAATAGATAACCTTTTAAATAAATGTAACTAAATGTAGCAAATTTACTTCATCCTATAAATTCCTTGGACAACATTAAAGATTTTGTAAGTTTATAACATTGTAGCTATGTTCTTCTTCCTTCCATATAAGAAGCTGTTTAGTGCTTTTGACACAGAAATTTTGTAGAAAAACTTATTCAATGTGCGTTGATTCCACATATAACAAGGTAGATCCGCTTATGGTGCTCAGTTGAATACACAATACAGGTTTGTGGAATACACAATACAGATTTGTGGTGCTCAGTTAAATACACAATGCAGATTAGTTTGTTGTGTTCAGTTGAATACACAATACAGATCAGTTTGTGGTGCTCAGTTGAATACTCAACTTACTCAGTTGAATACGCCAACTTAAGTTGGTAAATATATAAATTGCATCTTGCAAACTTAAAAGTGCACAAATAAAATCTATTTTAGGTTCACTTATATGCAATTATCACCTAAAAACAACTTTTTGGAGACAAAGAAGAAACAAATATAAAAATGAAGAATAATAAAAAATAAAAATTTGAACTTAAATCAAATTATACTGATTTTGTGACAGAAGAAGTTTTTCATAATTCAGAGAAATGAAAATACTGCAAATAAACTTAGAAGATATGTTTCGCTTGGGACCAATAAAATTATGGTTTAAATGTTAACTTAAGCATATCAATAAATCCACAAAATAAAAAAGGTGAATAAAATATTGAACAAACCTATGGATATATGAAGTATGGGTATGGAATGAAACCTGAAAAGATTTTTATTCGAATCCATTAGACTTGAAAAGGTTTTTTGTTGAATCTCATGGATCTGAATTTTATTCACTGAGAAAAGAAGTATTAGTGTACTAAATATTAAAAAAAGATTAGCCAATAGCAAACACTTTTTTCAAACAAATTTGATTGTAAACAACATAAACATTTTTATTTTTTAATAAACTTAGTTAATAAGTTATAAGCTTATGTTTAAACAAGTAATTGCATTATTAATTAGACTGGATAAAGGGCAAATTAATAATGTAATTACTTTAAATATAAGCATATAACTTGTTTTAATTTTTTTTATTAAGACTATAAATGAGTTTATTGTAAATGGTTTAAAAAAATTAACTCTCCCCCTTCCTCTTTCCCAATAAAGGTCTTGCCTCTTTCCCAATAAAAGCAGACTCAGCTTAAAATTCCTGACTTCATCTGCCTGATCTGTGCTGTATTTTATTGGAATAATATGAAATGAGCCTTGAACCCTGTTAAAATAATATGAGAAATAATATGGTAATATAATATGAGACCCTATCTGTTAAAATAATATGAGACCCTACCTTGCGTACCTGTTAAAACTAACTGCAAGTACTAACCATTTAGCTGGAAATGGTTTTTATCTATAATTTCAATTAAAAGATATTAAAGTCTTAAACTTAAAAGTTCGATCAAATTATTTGATTTAATCAAATTCCATTGGATATTTTGTTGATTACCAGATTTTTTTTTAAACTTGCTTCATTTTTAAAATACAAACTTTGTTAATTTTTATAACTTTTGTTTTTTAGGTTGCTTTTCTTTTCGTTCTTGCAATAATTGCACTACACACCATATTAGCAGTTGGATTTAAAGTAAGATTGTTTAATATTTATTTAAAAATAAAAGTAGAAAGAAAAAAAAAAAAGTTAACTAATTGAGTGTTAGAAAGTTTATTAATTGAGTTTGCGTGTATTTGTGAAGTTGTTTTTGTGTGTATTTGTGTGTGTGTTTGTGAAGTTCTCTGAAGATCTGTAGTTTGTTTTAATATTCCTTTCCTCTTATAATATTTTTTTATACACATATTTTAATTCGAATATTTTTTATACACATTTTTTTAATTTAAACACAGCCAGATATTTTCTTACTTAAATATTTGTGCATAAAAGTATATTCAAATTGTTTGCACAAACTTTTTTTTTAATTTACTGAAGGGTTTTTGCTACGCATTGTTGCTTATTTTAAAATATTTACATTTTGTGTTATTTATGTAATCTTTTTTTTAGCAATTTCTTTTTTTACATAATTATTAAATAGTATACATTATAATTATAGACAGTACTGGTTGGAAGGGGTTGCAAAAGTTGCCCCGCACCAGAGCCCAACTTTTTTGCAATATTTATAGGGCCCCATTTTAAATAGCTCAAAAAAGTAAACGAATTATTTATTCATTCATTTAAAGGTTGTCTAAAACTACACATCATATTTTGTATATATTTTTTAAATGATATTTGTTATTGGTTCTTTTTTAAAAAAAACATGTAAAAAAAAATGGTTATTACAGTATTTATATAATTTTACAGAACTTCATATTTTTAGTGGAACTGAGGCCCTTGTTGCCTAGGACTTGGTTTTAGATAATTAGTTACGTCAATTATTATTTTTTTTGTTTGATTTTTTTTTTTTAATTTTTTTTTTTTTGACTTTTTAAAAGAATTCTTTTTTTTTTTGAACTATTGAATAAATTAGTTGTATAATTTTCATAATGAATGTTAAAAGTTTTACTTCCATGCTTAATATAATAATATAATATAATAGAAATGCTGTAGTAAGTGTACTAAATAGTTCAAAAACTACCAGTGAAATTAATAGTAAATAATTTCACTTTGACAGCATATACATTGTGTAGTTATTCTAGGTAAATAAATTATAAATTGCAAATCATATAGCTCTAAAATATTTATCAATGCGAGTTTTGAATAAGTTCAAGCTTTCACTTTTGATAATAAAACCTGGTAGTTTGTTCAACATTGATGAGACTATCAGTTAAAAATTGATGACGGATATTGCAGTTTTTAACTATTTCTCTTCTGATTTTGAAGTTATGGCCCCTTGTGTTGGGCTGATATGAAACAAAAATATTACAATCTAGTTCTACAATATTTTTTTAAGTACGTTTGAATTAAGTCACCTTTTTTATGTCTTTTTTCCAGTGTGCTTAAGCCAAGTATCTTCTTGTTTTAACTTTGTTTTCAAATCTGGGGTATACATTTAGTGGCATGATGTTGAACTTTTTCAAGTGCAATAATATCACTTTTAATGTATGGGCACCATGCTTGTATCTCAAATTTAAGATGGGGTCGTAAATGTTACATATAGTATCTTATAATTTTTTTTTTGTTGATGTAATGAAATATGTTTTTCAACATTCCAAGCATTGAATAAGCTTTTGATGTAAATTGGTTATGTGACTTTTCCATTTGAGATTTGATGACATTGTAATTCCAAGATCTTTTTTGGTATCAGAGACTGCTAATATTTTGTCACCTAGTTTATAAATATAGCGAATGTTATTTTTTAAAGTGCATAATACAGCATTTTTCACTATTAAATTGTAATTGCCAGATCTCTGACCATTTGCAGGCTTTGTTAATTTCATTCTGAAGCAATTGACAATTCTCAGTGCTAGCCGCTTTCCTGATTAACTTTGTGTCATCTGCAAAGAGCTTAGAGTGTTTTAAAATCTCTGGTAAATGGTTGATATATAAAATGAATAAGATAGGAGAAATTAATAATTCTATTATTTTTAAATTTTTTTTTAAAATGGTCTCCAACTGTTGCCCCATATCTTATACCATTTTTCCCTGTTTAGAAATATTGTGGGTTTTATTTTTTGAAATAAAACGAGTTTAATATTCTGACTCTCCCTCTTATTAAGATTCCAGTGTTTATTAGATTTATAAATATATTTCAGGAGATATTTTTAACAGGAGGGTCCTGTTAATTAAATTCCTCCCTTTTATTTGGCAGGTGAGAGTGTAAATTTGTTCATTATATTTAGAACTTTCATCAGAACTAAAATAATGCTAGTATTAAAGCTATTTCAACATAAAGTTTATATAACTTGTCTGTCTATAGCCCTATTAATGCGCATAAACCTTGAGAACATAATTACAAATAAAATGTTAAAAGTCTCCACCGATTTCACATCTGCAAAAAAATGTTATTCAAGATCAAAGGTAAAATAGTTTTTCATGTATTTCCATTAAACGGTAAGTTTTATCATAAAAGTTAATCAAATAAAAGTTTTAGATCATAAAATTACCTACTTAAATTGCACCATAATTGAGTTAATCAGAATGTTTAACAGTAAAAATTTGAGGGTAAACACTACAATTCATTGGATAACTTTGACACATAAGTCTTTGATAAATTTGACACTACAATTCATTAACTTCTCTAATGTAGCATTAGTAATGTAGCATATCCTGCAAATACAAATTCTCACACTATGCATAAGGTGTCCTGATGCGTGGAAATAAGCATTTCTTTAATACTGTTTAAATAGGCTTGTTAATCTTTTATGCATTCAGCTTATATAAATTCATTTGCAATCAACACTATATTAAAATATTGAACCCATACTTTTTCTATTGGTCCTTGTTTTTTCAATTCTTTTAGTTTTTCATTGAACTGATAAAGTAATGTTTATAATTATTATAATTGATATTTCATTATCATCACCACTATAAATATTTTTATATAAAGTTATTTATTCGTGGTAAATGATCTTCTTGTGTAACTGAACTTTTTGGGGAAACTATTTGAATGATACAATTTGAATGTGAAGCGTGTCAATACTATCTAAAGTCTTTATACTTATATCAGCATTGTCTACAACGTATTGAATAAATGTGCCAGTTTGTGGTGGTAAAATTAAAAATGAATGGTGAAAAACTGCTGGTGCCTCCTACATTACAGTGTCATTAAATGGTTGTTGCCGCAGTTTTGATTCTAAATCGTTATTTCTCTTTACTTTATAATCGTTATTCCTCATACCAAGCTTGCTTAAGAATATTGCGATGATTGTCAAAAAAACAGATGAAAGTTAATCTGCCTTGTTTTTCAACCTCAATCATATCTTAATTGTTCTGTTATCTAAATCTAGATTTTTGCAAATATTTTTTAACTCACTATTTTCAATGTATAAAAATATTTCTTCCATTACATCCTTTGTAGATTCATTTAGAGAACAACAGATTTTGCCTCCAGCAGTTGGTCTCAAGAAAGAATTAGAACAACTATTATAGTGCATAGCCTCAGCAGCAACTAAATCATATTCATTCTCAATGCATGCAGTAATAATTTTCAGCTACGTCATAAGGCTGACTCCGAGCAACACTCAGATTTAATTCTTCAAATTCAAGAGTAACTTCCATAATAATTTTCTCAAACAAAAATTTACTTACACGAGCTCTGGTATGAGGTGGACTAACTTTGGATGTACTGGTTTGATCCATATGTTGCTGTCTTTTAAATGCACTAATATTACTCAACCGAGCATACATTTTTGGGCACTTCTCACAGACTTTTGACCATACAGGTATTCAAGAAACCCTTAATTTTTATCATCACCAGAATTAATTAAATTCTTTGTTCCACAATCAACAACAACTGTTAACTTGCTGTTAAAGATTTACTACAAATAAGACATAGTTGGGACATTTTATAAAAGTATTAAGCAGTTCAAATCATAGTAAGGACTGTTAATGAGTAGGGTCTAGACCCGACTTAACTCGATCTGGGTTTCATTATTATAGACCCAAAACATGCCAGACATAAATCTGTTAGACCCATTAACCAATATAGTTGGTTATGCATACCCGACCTGTTTGGTTAACAGGTCTGGTGGGTTTTGGGAATCCAGACCCGCTTTAAATGGGTCAGGTCTGAATCTAGATCATCTTATTTCTTATAAGAAACATTGTTCAATATGTATTCACATGTATGTATGTAACCACATGTATTCACTGCAAAGAATGTTTATAAAAAGTCAGAATAAATATCATCTAAGACAAACTTAACGCGCGTTATTAAGTATACTGTTATGAGATACTTTTAGTTTTTTTAATACTTTTAGTAAACTTACTTAGTTTTAAACTTAGTTTAAAAAAGTAAGTTTAAAAAGTTATGCGAAGTATATTTTTCAATTATTTTTATTAACAGGGCTCATAAAAATGTGCTTTAAAAAAAAAATACAAACTAAACTAAATAATTACTCTTAAGTTTTTATTATATATGATTATAAAAACCTAATTTTAACTAAAAGTTTTAATGAGAACAGCTAAACAGTAAAACTCTCTAAAACTTTCAAATATTTTATTGTTTGTATCCAAGATGAAAGAAAAGCAGCAAGAACATATTTTTCAGTAATAAATTACAGTAAAATGCATTAGTGAAAAAACAAAATTGTAAACCTTTGCCTTTAAATAACTTTTTTTGCAAATGTGGGATCAGTAGGGCCTTTAATATTTTATTTGTAATAACGTTCTCAACGTCTGTACCAATTTTTAACTCTATGCGAATTATTGTAAACTTATCGACTATCTTGACCGGACTATTTAGCATCTTACTCTACATAAAGCTTAAACAAGTTCTCAGAAAAGAGGTTGCTTTTTAATAAAAATGCATTCTTATTACTTGTAATAACTTTGAATGACGTCTGCTGTAATTAATAGAGGAGAGTGGGGAGAAGTGTGGACATTAAAAAGTATTTCTAAAATAATTTTAACATCTTTTTTACATAATGTATGTACTACACCAAACAAGTTTTAACAAATAAAACATCATTTTGGGCACTGATCTCATCCCCTAAGGTTGACACCAGAATTTTATTAAGTATATATATATATTTTTGATTTTAGAGAAACCGTGTCATTAGGGTAAAATGGGACAGGCAAGTAATAAACAACATATTAACAAAAATTATTAACTAAAAACTATTAAAATTGTAAACCTCGTTATCTTCATCAAAAAGGTTTCCACAATATAATTACACAAAAATGATAAGGGAGAAATGGGTGATTAGTGCAGCAGATTAGCATAACAATTGTACAAGAGTGGATATAAACATGAAACTTTTTTTAGATGTAGAAAATAAGTATCCAATGCATCACAAATAAAATCACAAATAAAATATAAAAGTTTTGAAAAATAGATAAACAATATTTATCGATTAAAAGTAAGTTAATAGTTATTTTTTATAATGTGTTGATATTTATATATGTATATATATATATATATATATATATATATATATATATATATATATATATATATATATATATATATATATATATATATATATCTGTGTGTGTGTGTGTGTGTGTGTGTATGTATGTATGTATATATATTATTCCTAGGCCTCTATACATGTATATTATGGCCAAGCGATATATTGTTGCACATTTCTATGGAGAATGAGGTTTTCGACAGCCCTAATCCGATTGACTGGCAAAGTGTATTTTCTGCCAAAGTACCTCTGCAAACAACTTGATATGTCCCGCTAATTCTAAGCATTCAGATTGTTTGACAAGTTACAAATCACTTGCCTAAATCTTACCACAATTTATGCAGGCAGATTTGCTACCACCTGGATTTTATATTCAGCGATAAGATAATGGCAGTGGCTTAGAAAGTACTTTGATTGCCAACAAAGCTTAGTGGCATAAACCCTGCAGAATGTTTTACATCCCTAGCTGCAGAAGGTGAATCCTTATTAAATGAAGTCCAGGCACTTAATATTGAGCACATTTCATTCAGGCAATCAATGTCAAGTGATATGAGAAAATCAAATTTGGTTTACACACAACCGGTTTGTTTTATTTGTGATACCAGTGAGTCAAAAGGCTCATTATACAGTGTCTGTACCACGGATCTGGATATTAAAGTCCGCGAGTGTGCTATTGCCTTGGGTGGTTCTACATTATTGACCAAGTTGAGCGACACAGATTTAATTGCTCAAGAGGCTAAGTATCACACTAAGTGTCTCAATGACCTGTACAACAAAAAACATGCTTTTGATAGACGCATGCGTGCTGAAACGCAGCAAGTAGAAGATAAAGTTGACTGTGTACATGGTATTCTTTTTGCTCAGTTGATCGCTTACATTGAAGAAACAAAGTTAGAGAATGGTATCACACCCATCTTCAAACTAGCTGATCTAGCTAGGCTATATGCTGATCGCTTGTCCCAACTAACTAAAAATAGGCTACATACACCAACTCAACTTATGCATAGCACACGTTTGAAAGAAAGACTACAAGCCCATTTTCCTAACATGCATGCACAACTGGAAGGTTGAGATGTTTTACTTGTTTTTAATTGTGACATTGGTCTAGCACTTTCAATATGACTGTGATCGTGATGCAGTGTGTTTGTCAAGGGCTGTGCAGATTATACACCAAACTATATTTGACACCACTGAGCCTTTTCAGGTTCAGCAGAAGTTTCAGCAGAGTGTCAGGAAAGGTCAGTATCAAAAAACTTCCTTGCACTCGTTAATATGATACTAGAAGGTCCAAGCATTGACATACAAACCAAGCCAATTAACACTCCTGCTGCACTTACTATAAGCCAGCTACTTACTTTTAATAGTGTAAAGTATAAGCAATCAGAGAACTTTAACTCTTCTATTGTTAAAAGTAGACAAATTCAATCACAAGAAATTCCATTACCTCTGTATGTTAGTTTGCTTGTGCATGGAACTACAAGAAAACGATCATTTATTGATGAGTTATTTCATTGCACTGACAACTGAACTAGGAAATGAAGTGTGTGATCAGTATAACAGTGATCAAGTTGCGTGTCCTCTGAAACTAAGAAAACAACTGTTTACTGTTGCAGCTGTTGATAATATTGACCACAACCCCACAGCGACAACAGCTCGCGGAGCATTCCATGGCACAGCTATTTCATTAGCTCTAGTACTGGAGTTTCACGCAATGTTATGTTGCTTCTTAACTCGCGTGGTAGTAAGAAAATAAAAGCTCTACCGGAATCATACTTAGATGTTACCCCAGTTAGGCTTAAAAATGATCAACCAGCTATACCTATCAGCAGTGGTCCGTTTAGAGTTAGTGGTGCTGTGTGGGAACAAGAACTCAATCAAGAACATTTGTGGCTTAAAACTGTTAGACAAGTTCATGATGCCAATGGATCAAATGATAATTTGCAATCAGTTGAATGGCATACCATGCCAATTACATTATCACTCCAGATATAAGTTTATCAATAGTTTAATTGTTGCCACTATTTCAAGATTCTTCCAATAATGTTGCCATAGTCGGACACTCAATGGATGTAATAAAAAGTTCTATCCAATATCTTCATTCTGAACAGATCCCTGTTAATACGTTTGGTCAACCGCTGTATGCTATTACTAAAACTATTCAATGGAACTGGCCTGATTTGTACGGAGAAGATAAATTTGTAGTTGATGGGTGGCCTGCACATAGAAATGGGTTGTCTTAAAGCGCTTGGTAGCTTATTAAAGGGAAGCGGCTGGGTCGAGGCTGTTTCTGCAGCTGGAATTGTAACATCAGGCACCGCTGAAGCTCTTTTGTCTGCATCCCATGTAAAATGTTGGTGGTATGTACATGAAATTTCTGTTTCTGCAAATCAAGCATGCGAGTCCTATTTTAGTTTGCTTGACGATGACGTTCAACCGTTGCCTTTCACTAGCTGGAGTGTAAAGCAAATGGTTCATCCACAGTTTGCTTCTTGAAGTGCAGTCAAAGAAATCCAGCTTATTTTGTTTACGTTTATTAGGTCTCTGCGTACTTCAAATTTTGATCTATACTTAGATAGCTTAACAAAACTGGTACCATGGTTTTTTTCACTTGGTCGTGCTCATGCTTGATGGTTATCTGTGCACATTCGAGACATGGTTTGTCTTTTGCAGAATAGTCCAGCTGCATTTAACGCGGGAAAATTTACAGTTAAAAAAACTGTACGAAAATTTTCAGCAATGGCTATTAATCAAAGCCATGAACAATGCAACGCTGCAGTTAAAGGTGATGGTAGTGCTATTGGTTTAACACAAGACGAAACGCATTACGTCGTTGGATGATTGCAGGACCGAAAGTATCTAGGCTCCTTGAAGAATTTCAATATGGAATGCGTGAGGCCAATGCAGAATATAGACACCATGATCAGCAAGAAAATGTTCGGACAGCTTTCAAACATGATGTAAATGCCCTAGTTGATACACTAGTTGATATGGGCAACTCATTTCAAGTTGACACTGAAGATATTGTGGTATTACATAGCAGGCGTGTTGTGAGCTGTACTGCAGCCGATATTATATAAATTCGTGATGTAGGCAAATTTCAGTACAAAAATTTTGTTCAAGATCGCTTTGTTAATAGAACTGCTAGTGTATGCACCGCTAAAACGCAACAACTTGTCCCCATTTACAACTCGGCAATCAGCAATCGTGTCTAATATTAGCAAACGCTTGAAATCCACGCAAAGTGTCTGCGACTTGTTTTCTAGATTATACATTGGCTGCCAAACTAGAGACGGCAGTTTGGAAACATTTTTTGAGCATGAAAATCAGTCATATCCCCTTTCAATCTCTGAGTTTGGCACGATTTGGAGCCAAGTCTGATTTGGTTCCATGCTTAGAAAAATCACCCAAATTATTGACATTGATCCTTCCACGCCTTCATTTGATATAATGGCTTTTGATGGTGCTGTTATTGTTCAGTTATTGAAGCCTGGTAAGGCTAAGACGTTTGTATCTTATGTATCAGACGTATTTCTTCCTTATCTCCGTTTACAAATTGCTACAACACAACGGCTAGATCTTGTCTGGGACACTTATAAAGCTCAATGCTTAAAATCTGCTACACGTGCAACGCGAGGGATTGGAGCTAGAGTACGTGCTGGACCTCAAGTACCTGTCCCACATAATTGGCAGGAGTTCCTAAGAGATGATCACAACAAAACAGAGTTTTTTCAATTTTTATCTGAAAAAGCAGTTTCAATTCAATTATCCGAGTCAAAAGTTATAATAGCCACCGCCGGGCAACATGTTCTGTCTTCAAGCTCTTGTACCTTTGATAATCTTGAACCATGTTCTCATGAAGAGGCTGATACTCGCCTTATTTTACATGTATATCATGCAGCAATGGCTGGTTACAAGAATATTGCAATACGCACAGTAGATACAGATGTTCTTATCTTTTTTAATTTTATGCAATCAGTTGTGGATTGCATTTGGCACTGGAAAGCATTTCCGTTACATTGCAGTACATGAAATAGCTAACAGTCTTGGACCACTAAAATCGAAAGCTTTACCAGCTTTCCATGCTTTTAATGGTAGCAATACAACCTCAGCTTTTTGTGGCAAAGGTAAAAAAACAGCATGGTCTACTTGGTCTTCTTTAAATGATTTAATTGATGCATTTTTGGCACTTTCTGCAGCTCATGATCCAATGAAGGATGAAACTTTGTTGTTACTTGAAAGGTTTGTCATTTTATTGTATGAACGAACTGCTGAGCAAAAAAGTGTAAATTCTGCAAGGCAGTATTTCTTTACTCAAAAGAACTGGCAGATTGGCAACATTCCACCCACGCGTGACGCACTAATGCAGCATGTGAAGCGTGCAGCGTATCAGGCGTATATTTGGAGTCAAGCAATGATAGTATCACCAATTTTACATAGCCCAAGTGAATGGGGTTGGAAGCTAGAAGAAAGTGATTGGCATCCAATATGGATGACGCCTCCTGAAGCTGATAAATGCTGTCTTGAGTTAATTCAGTACGGATGTAAGACAGGTTGTACAACACGCTGCTTTAAATGTGTTCGTAACAGCTTAAAATGTACTTTTCTTTGCAGTTGTAAAGGTGAGTGTACCAGAGATTGAAATTTATCAATGTATAGATTAATATTAACTAATATGCTTAATAAAAGTTGTGTTTGGTTTCTTAGCTGCTTTTAAACTTTTTATTGAGCAACAAGTTTTTTAAAAATATTTAATAAAATTTTTATTTTTATTTTTAAAAAAAGCAGGGGGGGTATTTCTTGGGTAAGAGGGCCGTGCCCAAGCCCAATTCCCCCTCATTAGCGCATATGCGATCAATGTATACTTCCAATGATCTACCTTAAGTTTTGGCCAAGATTAGTTAAACGGATTAAAATTTAAAAATAAGGTTTTTATAAATCCAAGATGGCGGTAACTGCCATCATAGATTCAAGACAGTTTCGGTCATGCTATGCTTTGCCACCATATTTTAAAATGATCAGCATAATTTTCTGAGTTGTTGGTGAAAATTTCATGCTTTTATCCACTTGTGCACAATTTTAGTCATTTTTAATGCTAATCTGCTGCACTAGATCAATTAATTTTCTTACTCGCAATTCATCCCTGAAAAAAGCCGTAAACAAGGCGATGCCTGCTAATTAGAGGGAGTTTATCTTTTTTAATTAAACTTATTGTTTACATTAGATAATATTGATTAGGGATCTTTCCTGATTGAAATTTTTTAGATTTATTCTTAACGTTTATTTTTTTAAAACGAACGTTTTAAATAAAACTTTCGTTTTTATTTTAACTATTTTTTTTATAATTAAAATAAAAACGTTTCTCCGTTTTTTATTTTGTTTAGAACTTTATTTTATTAAGAAATTAGTTAATTCTATTTTATTTATTTTATTTAGAAATTAAGTAAAACGTTTGTTTCTCCGTTTTTTATTTTGTTTAGAACTTTATTTTATTAAGAAATTAGTTAATTCTATTTTATTTATTTTATTTAGAAATTAAGTAAAACGTTTGTTTATCCTTATTTTTTTAAATTAGTTTATTTGAAAACGTTCATTTTGCCGTTTTTTTTTTTTTAAGTTTTCAAAATCGCGCACGCCGTACCTATTGATGTTAATTTAAAAATGTTGTTGTTAATCTAAAAATGTTGATGTTAATTTAAAAATGTTGTTGTTAATCTAAAAATGTTGATGTTGATTTAAAAATGTTGTTAATCTAAAAATGTTGATGTTAATTTTAAAATGTTGTTGTTAATCTAAAAATGTTGATGTTAATTTAAAAATGTTGTTGTTAATCTAAAAATGTTGATGTTAATTTTAAAATGTTGTTGTTAATCTAAAAATGTTGATGTTAATTTAAAAATGTTGTTGTTAATCTAAAAATGTTGATGTTAATTTAAAAATGTTGTTGTTAATCTAAAAATGTTGATGTTAATTTAAAAATGTTGTTGTTAATCTAAAAATGTTGATGTTAATTTAAAAATGTTGTTGTTAATCTAAAAATGTTGACGTTAATTTAAAAATGTTGTTGTTAATCTAAAAATGTTGATGTTAATTTAAAAATGTTGATGTTAACCTGAAAATGTTGATGTTAATTTAAAAATATTGATGGTTATCTAAAATGTTGATTTTTTATTCCTATACATTTTTAAAAATATTATGGAAGCAATTTTAATTGCTCAATACTTACGCTAAGATTTTTTTTACTTTAGCTGTATTTCTTTAAATCCATCCGTTACGATATTCTTTACCCTCAAGTAGTTACGCCTGTTTTGCCTTCAATAAGAACTCTGAAACAGCATAATACATTCGCACCTTAAAGCTAGTTACTATCTATTTTAAATTTTTTTGGATATGTAAGATAATCATGGATTATTTATTTCTCTCCATAATAACGCTATATTGTAAATTATTATCTTGTAATCTGTTTTTCAGTTTTATTGTAATTTTGCGCGCTTAAAACAATATTTGATTTATTTTTATGACACGTGATGAGTTTCGTGTTTTACACTGTTCTGTTCTTATATCACTCTGGGTGTTCTTTGCCAAAGAGTACTGTCGCACTTTAGAATATATTTGATATCGATTAGAACATAGAGGAATTTAGAGTTTTTTCCGTGCTGGGAAAAACTTCTAATTTTTATATGTCCCAATCGACATTATATATGCATTAATATGCAAAAAGTTACATGATTATCAAAAAAAACCTGTAATAAGTTGATTACATATATAAACATAAAGCTATTTATAATTATGATTTATAAATTACCACAAAAAATGGCATTAGCAAAATTTTCTTAATTGTACAACAAATGTGCAAGATAAACACTGGAAATTGAGATTTATCTGTTATAAATAACTATTTGTATCATAGTGTTTATAGAAGGGGTGACATCTATATGCGTAAGGGTTTTTAAAACTTACATTCGCTCAATCGCATAGCTAAAACAGTGGAATTCACTGCTTTAGCTATGCCATTGAATTTACGGCTTTACACGATGAATATACGGCTTGTTGTTATTTTATGAAAATGTTTACTAAGTATGTGTCACTTTAACGATTGAAATGTTTGCGATTCTGTTTTGTAAAAAGATTAAAATCACTAATAAAATTTGTCATTTTTTATGACATTCAATTAAATATCAAGTTCTTGGATTTTCGAATAAACGCGCAGAATAACAAACTTAGCTGAATTTAAATTCAGCTACGTTCAAAAATTGGTCTAACTTGTTTTATTAATATAAGATATATAAGATCAAGTTTTATGTAAAACAACTTTAGTTTATTTTATGCCGGATTAACACAAAGTTTTTTACTTTATGCCAGATTTCTATCAACTTACACCAAGTTGATAACTACATAACAAAAATTAAATTAGAGCTCAATCAGAATAATCAATTCTTTTAAAAAAATTGTTTTTTATTATTATTTTGCATATAATTTTGAAAGATGGACTGGACTTAAAGAGAAAACTCCTTTAAAAGTATTACGATCAACATTGTCTGTTTAAAGGCTAAAATCTGTATGAGCTCTATATCAGTTTTATTAAAATAATTTTTGATCCTAAAACGTAATTTTATACATTTTTCTGCTTGCAATTATTCTTGTATATAAGATCTTTCAAAATTCTTTAAGAGTTTTTTTTTTATCTTTCTGTTTAACATAGTATAAATATTAGTTTTACAATGCACGTATACATATATATATAATAAAAGATAATACAAAAGTGTATGCTGAAGTTACAACAAAATAAAGCAGAAAGGAACTAAAAAAAGACTAGGTTTTCACAATCTTTCCTTAGAGCTCCTTTATAAAAACTCAAGTAATATATCGCACTGGTATAAAGCTCGTATAAAAGAAAAAGTCAACAAAGTTACCGTTTAAATAATCATATAAAAATAAATTAATTAAAAAAAGAAAAACGAATTTTTTACTTATAAATATTGAATATTAAAATTTGTGTTTGAAACTTAAATGAATTATAGGACTTCATCATAACATTTATGATATTCTTTTTGACAGTCATTCCATAATTTAGGTCTCCGATTTACAACATTTTGAGAGTTAATTACATTCCCAAGGCAGTTTATACTTGTTGATTCCATTTGATATTAGACTATACTTTTCATTTAAATTTAATTCAAATTTAATGTTGAAGTTTGTTGGCAAGAGGTTTTTGTCAGTGCCGCCGAGTGAAACTTTGGGCCCTGGTTGAAGTTTTCTTAACGGGCACCCGTTATATATCCAGGACCTCTAGAAGCGTGCTCTGGACTACAAAAATTGAAAATAAAAATTAATTGAATCTTTTAAAAGTTAAAGTTAGGAAAAAGTGTACAAGAAATGTTAAACACTATCTCATAACAGAGCTTTGCGAACTTTTCAATTCGCCAAAAAATTAATAATTTCAAAATTAATTTTCTTAGCCATTTCGACTTCAATAGATAAATATATTAAATCATTAAAGCGATTTTTTGTCATTATTGATCTTGATGCGTTTTTTATTCTTTTCGACACACTAAACGATCTTTCTGCTCAGGCAATTGTCACTGGAATTGTGCAAAATATCCTTGCAATTATGTTTGGAAACAGCGCATCCAGTTGTTTTTTTTTAATTTTGTTTAATAATTCAACAAGCTGAAGAAAAATAATTTGTATATTGGCACCATAAATTAATTTCAAATGTAGTATTTCATTTATAAGACGATCATTGATATCGTTTTCATTAGCCTTTTTCAAACTGCGTTAGACCTGGTAACTAATATTTACTTGAGGGGACATTTTTTTAAAGCGCAATATATGTTCAAACAACTATATAAACAATATCAATCAAACAACTACAAGTTTCATCATAATAACTTTCTTTTATAATGGAAAAAACATGCAAAATTGATCAGTTCACTTTAGAAGAAGCTACCGCGTGGTTAAAAAATCTGCAAATGTCTACTTCGGGCACAAAGGATGTACTTCTAAATCGAATTAAGAAGTTTAATATATATCCGAATTTGGTCAAGAAAATTAAGAGCAGGGCTGATAAAAATTTCAAATTTGAGTGTAGTTTAGATTCTTCGATAATTCCACCAAATTCTGTGAAATGGGAAATAGAATACTCTAAAATGCCATTTGTTGACCAAAAGATATTTAAAAAAATATTTGTTGCATAAAAACAAGGGAAGTATAGGCCATCAAGAAAAAGATGCACGTTTGTTTCAAAGCAGAAAAATAGTATACGTTAAAGTTATTCGAGCTAACTTGAGTAACACTTTTGTAAAAACAATGTTAAAAAAATCTTATGAACAAAATGCCAGACCTGCAGTTATTTTATTCGTTAGTTAGGGTGCCATTTAAATCATATTGTCCTTGCCCGGTTGGTTGAAATGGTTTATGTTGCCACGTATTATGTTTACTATTGTTTTTACAACATTACACGTCCGCATACGAACTATATTGGAGCTTACTTGAGAACTAAGCTCGAGTATTTTTTTTATTGTGGACGTGTAATATTGTAAAAAATTTTAAAAAGTCTTCTATATTTAGAAGTTTCTAAATATAATGAAATTTTTTATCTTTAAAATTTTTTGGAAGCGATAAATAAAACTAAAAAAGGATGAATAAATAAGACTTTATAAAAAAAAGTTATTTGTACACACACGAGCTCCAAGGAATCTTCCCCGTTCACCCCTCTCTCGGCGGTGATGGTTGTTGTAGTATCCATACATAAAATTTAAATGCCGATATATATTTATTTTTAATTTATCCATTATTTTCAAATCTTTCATAAGCGGTTTTGGATGTTCTCTTTTATGTTTAGAGTATACCGGCAAGCGAGTCTCTAAAACGAGCGATGTAGTTAAGGACGGTTTTTAAGAAATTTTTTCAAAAAAGGTTATGTTTAAATAAATAGATTTAAAATGTTTAAATCTCGTATATTACAAAACCGTTTGTTTTTATTATAAAAAACTGTTGTCGTTCGAAAAAACATTATGAGTAGTATTAAAAAAAAACAAATGTTAAAAAATTATTTATTTTGATACAATTCATTGAAAAGTTTAGAATATTTTGTTTGAAACCAGATAATTTTTTTTTTTCGATTTTTTGTTGCCCTGAATAACTGCGTGTTTTATAGGTCTGTCCTATTAATATACAAAAGTTAAGATACTAATTAGTATATTAAAGTTAAGATAAGATACTTACGAATGCAATGTACAAATGAACATTTCAAAAAAATTTGTTTAAAAGCAATTAAAATTTTATAGGAATTTACCTGGAAATATCCCATAAAACTTTTTTGTATACTTCCCCTTGCAAATCAAAAATACTGCTAACTTATTATTCTATATATACTCTATTATGGCAACGTAATGTTATTAACTGTTAATTTTTACCGGAGTTTATTAATTTTTAAGTAAGTATGTAATTCAGAACGGTTAGCAGTAGTCCTGTATTATTTCAATTTTCAAGCTTTTCAAATTTTCTAGTGTATTATTTCAAAAACGGAAAAGTCTAGAGTGAGGAAAGAAAGCCGATGCTTATCATTATGCAAGATTCATGCACAATGACCTATACATCTTAAAGTACGTAATGTTGGACCAACAAATTAATTGGCTCGACCAAGACTAACGCCATAAGCTTAAGAAAATGATTTCATTGCACTGTTCCAAGTAAAAAATTTTTGCAAAGTTGAATTTCAATCATTGCAACAAATGTCGATCGCCAGTACGTCGCAAATTTGACAGTACAGCAGCGGATGCCACCCTTCAGCCGCGTTTCAAGCATCTTTAGTACTTCACTCAACAGCTAGTTGTCTTTATTTTATTTGATGAATCTATTCCAGTTATCAAACAATCTGCCGCAGCTTTGAAATTGTTTAACATCAAAAGAAGTGAACAAATCAAGCTTGGAAAACGAAGATTTCTACAAATCGAACAAGATAAAATTCCTTATTTTGTATCGCTGATTGAAAAAGATTGCTGGCTACTGTTTGATTTACTTAAAATAAAACCTAATCAAGTGATTGGTTGCAACTACCTGCTGAACATTGGACAAAGATGAAAGACTATAACTACGTTAAGTAAGTAGTTGAGTTTTTAGAAGTGGTTAATGGCTACACTGAACGAGGAGTTGATTCAAGATTTCAAAGAACAAGGATTCAAGAACGAGGAACGCTGATCCAAGATTTCAAAAATAAAGTGGCACTGTTTCAGTTGCCTACTCTTATCATTTTGTGATTGATTACGATAGAGAATTTCATGCTGATTAAGAATTGTATAAAAACATTGACCTGAAAATTTTAGAGCTCTACTTGATTACTCTAATTTGATGTTAAAGTTAAAAAAATTTCACTAAAAACGCTAATAATCGCCATTTTTTTCGTACTCGAATATGATACGATTCTTCTTTTTAGTTAATTTAAAAAAAGCCCAGTTTTTATTAACATTTTATAGAAAAACTATTTAAAGCAAAACCCTTTATTTTCTATTTGATTCTGACACAAACCCTTACCCTGAGCCTAACCATGTACATTTAATTGCGCCAATCTCTATTTGTCATTCGATGTATGTACATTTAATTGCGTCAATTCCTATTTATCAGTCGATGTATGTACATCTAAAAATCTGTTTAAAAGATTTTTTATTAAAAAAAATATATACTCAAAATATTTAACTGAATTTAAATAAATTTTAATAATGACGACAATAAAAACTGGGTTGCGTAATAAAAAAAAAACGATCAAAAGAAGATTTTAAAAAGATGGCGATATTAGCGCTTTTAGTATAATTTTTTAGACTTCAACATCAAATTAGAGTACTTTCCTCAAATTTTCAGGTCCATGTTTTTATAATTTTTATCATAATCAATTATAAAATAATAGGGGTTGGAAACTGAAACAGTGCCAAATATCTATAGCAGCTACAATACGCTCTTCAAATCGTTGGGAACGATCGCAAATGATTCCCAAGGATAACGGAACTGTCTCTCATTGGAAGAAAGAAAAACCTCAATAATATATAATTTTCTTTTTACTATTGTTTTAAGCAATTTTTTACCTTAGTAACATTACTTCAGTCCTGTACGACCCCTAAATATTTTTCTTTCAGCCTAGTTTTTGAACTGCGTTAAGTAATGAAAACTAGGCGCGAAAACTTCTAGGGAAAAGTCGGGTAGCTCCGGACGGTGGGTAACTTCGGACATTAAATTTTTAATTAATTTTAAGCTTAAACTAAAGAAGCTACGTGATTTTAAACACTATAAAAACATTATTTAAGTGAAAATACGGCTTATGCAAAACATCTATCGAAATATGCAAATAGTGCAAGATATGGTTTCCCACCTCCAGATGAGCGAAGTATCATCAGTATTTGTTATTTGAGCGAAGTATCGTCATATTTACATATTGTTTGTGAGCGAAGTATCATCATATTTGTTTATTCACATATTAATATACCTAATTTTTATGTAAACTAGTAACTTTTTATTAATTAAAATTTATTTTATTTACAATAATTATTTAAAAAAAATTCGTTTAATACTTTAATTCACTGGTTTTAAAACTGGTATTTATAAATGAGGTATGATCGGGTGGTATTGAACACATGTTAGAGGGTGGTTTCGGACAACTTAATCCGTTTACATATTAAAAATGAGCAATTTTTTATATAAATATAAATATTATTTTATTTATATAAATACTACAGTTAATAATTAAACCATTATAGTAACTCATTCAAATCCAATCCAATAAAAATCCAATAAAAAGACCATAGTTTTGAAAAAAGTGTTTTTAAAGTATATATTTTCATTAGTAAAAAGATAATGTTTATATTTCTAAATGTTGACATTTTCATTCCCATTCCTTATATATCAGAGGCAGTTTTTAAAGGCGTTTTATTTTAAATGTATTAAGAACAGCCCAAAGCTATTTTATTATATATTGTATTTGTGTCACACTGGTAAAAAAGAGATCAAATTATGGTTAAACTTTGTGTCAGAAAAAGGGAAACCCTAACTCAACATACCTTTATTTTTTGTATAGTATACTTTTTAGGATCATTTTCTTTTTTTAATTTTTAATTTTTTTTTATTTCAGGTGTCCCAAGAAGTCCTAATGGTCTTATCACAGAGCACCGCGGATGAGTATTTAATTGGAAGTTCATGCTTCTATCCTAAGCGATTCCGTAAAACTTGCCCAGAGGTGGGGTTTGAACCAGGGATCCTTTGTCTCTGAGGCAAGTGCGCTACTACTGTGCCACGGTGTTTCTTTATCCGGAATAGTTTCGCATACCCGTTTCGTTGCTTCATCTTGCAAAAAGAAATGGTAGATTACAATTATGTTTTATAGTAAAGCGATGAGCTGATGAATAATTGTAACATGTATGTGAAAGGTGTTGATTGCAACATGTACATAAAAGGTTTTGATTGTCTCATTAATAGTAGTATAACTCATGCTACTTTATATTAAGAACTAGACTAAAAGAACTGTGATATTTCTTATAAAAAGTGCTCTTTAATGCGTTTTAGTGTAATTTAGAATAACAAATTTAGTATAAAAAGTTTATACTAAGTAAAGTCGTCCATAAAAACACCATAAGTTACATCATGCTAAATTTTTAATCAAAACATAAAAGATCACAAGTTTTCCATCGCAGAGTAAATTAAATTAAAAAAATTAAATTGTTTTTTTTCTTCAATAAAAGTGGCCGCGCAAAAGAGTAAATGATCTCTTAATTCTATTTTTAAATAAATTTAGCGGTTGCGTAATTTATTACTTTTTTTTTTGTATATATATTTTGCCGTTCATACAATAATGTAAAAAAATTATTCCACAAAAAAAAGAATATATATTTATATAAACAGACAGGGGCTCAAAAAAGATATGGATGACCAGAGTCACTACAATCTTTTCACAGATTCCCCTATGTAAGCTTAAACAAGTGCAAAGAAAATAAAGTTATTGTAATAAAAAAAAATAAAAATAAAAAAACTCCGTGAAAATCTTTAAAAAAATAACACAACTCCGTAAAAAAAAAAAAAATGACAATAAGAGGAATAAATTCCTTTGAATATATCAAAAAATTAGCTTAAAAAAAGATAGCGTATATTAAAAATTGATAGTGTTACGTTTCAAAGTTGTCACTTGATTTCAAAGTTTCTTTTTTTATATAAAATTTAAATGACTTTACTTTTTTCACCATATTGATGCGGTTATTTTTAAAACTGTTTCATATCTTAGGCCCTCTATATGTTATACTATATTCTTTGTATAATGATGTTTCTAAAAAGTGGTTTAAAAGGATGTTGTCAATCGCAGTTGCTGAACTTTTAGTTATCCTAGTTGGTTTATTAAAAAAATGGGTATATATTATATTTAAAAAGCATATCAAAAAATCGGTTTTGTATTTAGATTTTTTCTAAAAAGTTAGTGAATTTAAATTTATATCCCCGATAATGCATAGTTTTTATTATTATTATTAACTATTATATTTTTTATAAAATCTTTAAAAGGTTTGACGGTACCACTTGGAGGATGGTATACGCATTCAATGACAATGTTTTTAGCTTTTCACTAAAGATTTCTATTGTTAAACACTTATAATCATTTTTGGTTAGGCATAATTGCTTTTTAATTTTATATAAGTTTCTCAAGCCGCTTTTGGCGGCTGCCATTTTGCGTAGTAATATCAGCCCTATTTAATTGATATCAGCCCTAATAATAACAACCTTACTTAATCAATATCAACACTAATAATACCAACCCTATTTATTCAATATCAACCCTTATAATACAAACCCTATTTAATCAATATCAACAACATCTTTAGATAAGTGGCTTATACTTAACTTTTTAAAATTAATAAACTGGATAAGACATTTTTCCTCATCTATGGAAATACTTTTATAGTTTAAATAATCAATTGTAGTGCTATCTTAGAAGTTCCCTGGTCCAATCAACTAAAACATCAAAGAAAACTTTAATGATTGAAACTGGTCAGTCCATGAAGTCAAATAGTCCAAACCATTTCTGTACATACTAAAGCGATATCTTTAAAATTCATTATTTCGTTTGGTTTGAAGTTCTTCGTTCTTTAGAAGATATGGGCAAAATCTTACAAATTTTTAATGGACCTGATACTTCTAAAATTTTTTTAACATTTATGATGGAGCTAGAATCTGCATTTACCTTAAGTAGATTCTGTTAAAATTCATACGATAGTGAGCCAACAATAGGTAGCATTCACTAAAAGAATTTTCAAACTTTTTTTTCCTAGTGACAGAAAATACCTTTTTATAGCTAAATTTTTTTATAAAACTCTATGGATTGCTGGATTTAAAGATAAGCAAGGAGTTTAAAAAAACTCTATGGATTGCTGGATTTAAAGATAAGCAAGGAGTTTAACAATACGACAAAATCGATAAACACAAAAGTCAAAAACCTTTCAAATATTCCATACAAACTAGGGTAACCTGGGGCAAAGCGAGACACTTTCAGGGAGAATGTTCATAACTTGAGAAGAATCGCGTTTCACAACAAGAAATTTTGCAGGCCACTAGCACATTATGTGTCTAATGAGCTCCTAAATATTTGTGGTGACAGGTTGTTGCATTGGTACATAATTAAATTTAAAATGACAACTACCCTGTCTCACTTTCCCCAAAACCTATGCAAAGTGAGACAGATTTCATTTGAAGAAAAAAATAAGTAAAAAAATATAATTTTCAATAAAATTAAAGCAGACTTTTAATAAATTCGATCTAATTAAATATAAGAATGCAAATAAAAACACAAAGGTATCATTTTATAATGTAATTTTTCCTTTTAAATCAAAAAACATGACAGGAATTAAAAAAAAATTATTAATAAAAAAATGCATATGCAAAGTTTCATGTTAGTCAAAAAATTTGAATAAAATCAATTCACATAAAAAGCAAACATTGTTTAATGTGCAGTCTTCATGTATTCAAACAGTACATACACAACAAGCTACCTAGTCAATTTGAGTTCAATTGCACTATTTCCCTTGACAAACTGGACAAATCCATTCTTCTTCATTGTTTACATCTTTTTCAATCAAGCATTTCTTTAATTTTCTTTTCTTTTTGTTCTTTTTTATACTTTTTTTGTTTAATTTTATTGTCATTGTTCTTTTCCAGTAAATTTTTTTCTTATTGTTCTTTTTTCTTTTCCTATTGTTGTTTTCTCACCGTTCTTTCAAGTAAAATTTTTTCCTATCTGGAGAACTAGTTATAATTTGAGATTTTTCAGCTAATTTTCTTTTTGGAGGAAAGTTTTGGAATTTGAAGTATGTCTTCAAAAGAACTTGATGAAGTAGCAGTGGTCTCTAAAAAGCTTTCAATTGGCTGTAATTTATCATGACTCGTTAATTCTAATGTAGTCAACTCTGGCTGCTGTAAAATTTCACTTTCTTTTGTTATCGCGTTCAAAGTGAATTTCATGAGGTATGGATAACCTGATTTTATTATTATTATCACTCAAAGATATCCTTGGATATTCATTTTCTAACAAAAATCGATTAAATGTTGCATTCTTGTATTTATTTATAAGTATATATTAAAAACAACTATCTGAGCGATTTTCAACCTTCTGTTTTATTACATAAAATCGTATATAAATACAAAGTTGTAATTCCCATGACAATTATAAAACAACAATAGTCATTAAAAACCATAAATGAATGTGTGACTTTCATCACGTTTATCTACGTGACTTTTACCACGTATACGTAATAATTTTAATTCACCAACTTTAATAGAACATTAAATGGGACAATTCCAGTTGCTCTAAAACTGGAAGTAGCATTTTCCATATTAGCAGCTCTTGAATATGCTTCATTAAAAACTTCTCCAAGATTTTCTATTTGTATTTGTCTTCCTGAATAGTTTCGCATCCATCTCATACATGCTTGATTAGAAAAGGTTTTCAAAGGCTTAAAAAATGCACAGTCCAATGGCTGAAATTTATGAGTTTTGTGAGTTTATGTGTGGTGGTAGCGACAGCTACCACCACACATAAACTCACCAAAAACAATCCATTGTCACAAGCATATAGTCTATAAGTACAAGCACAAGTCTATAAGTATTAAAATTTTGGTATGAGAACGGTGACTGTTAAATATAAGTAAAACTTTGTTGATCAAGGTGCATTGTACATGTTTAACAAAATGTTGTATATATTCAAGAAATAAATCAGTATTAACCCAGCCATTTTTTGAGCATCCTTGAATAGTTCCAACTCGAGCATTATCTGTGAGTAATAATTTCTTTTTTTTGTGCTTAAATTTCATCATGGGTGGAACATAATGACCAGAATTACATGCACATAAAATTGTTTTTATGACTCCTTTTTCCCCACTTGTCACTGATGAAACACAACGTTTCCCTGTAGATGAAATAACTTTTAATGGCTTATGAACGCATGACAACCCAGACTCATCGCAATTAAAAATTTGATTGTGATATTTATCTAACAAATTCTCTAAATTACTAAAATAGAGTTTAATATTATATTCGTTCAAACCAAATACTATGTTTATAGAAATTGCTTCTGGTTTTCTTAGTGATAAATCAGGCGTTTTAAAAAGCCTCGCACAAAGTCTTCTCCTGCAAATTTACTTTGTTAAAAGGATTTGGAATTAAATTTTTTTTTGCAGAACTCAAATACTATCAATCTAATATCCATCATTGAGAGGCCATAAAATGAATTGTCCATATCTTTAAATATATTTATTTAGATCTTGTTCTTGGTTATCAGAAAGCACTTTTCTAAATCTTCCAAGTAAATTAGTAAGTAAACTACTTTCAAGTGAAGCCTTTTTAACACGCCGATGTAGTGAATCTTTTGGCACACTAAAGTTTATACAAGCTTTTCTTAAAGACATCTGCTTCAACTTTACTGCTGTAATAGCATTTTTCATATCATCTTCGTTCCAGTTAGCTTGATAGGTTTTTCTATTGTAGTTTCTCATTTAAAAATTTTTGGTCACTAAATGACAACAAAGTTATTTTATATTCTTTTAAAGTTTCTAATAAAATTACGTTTTACTTTTCCATAAAATTCTTTCATAAAATGACGATATCTTAAACGTTTACCTTGACGATTTATAAATTTTATAAACTTGCAATCCTAAACGTTTACTTTGACGATCTTCTTCAGTAACTGGCGTTGTCGCACTTTCCCCGTAAATGTATATATATTTCTTAAATATCTTTGAAACAAAATAATCTGACATAAAAAGAAGAATGGCAGCTGAAAGATAACAAATAAATGATTAAAAACTCAATATTATGTTTGTTCTGTGGTAAAAAATGGCAGCGTACGTGGATTTTTTCCAAATAAGAAAAAAAAATTTATTTTGATTTTTCAATCAAATTGACGAAACTCGTAAGCTTTAAACCCACTTTTCTACGTCATATTATATGAAAAAACTGATGGAAACTACTTTAAGACATAAAAAAAACATGAAATTTTTAATATAATTAAACGAAATTACTGGATCATTTCAAAAAAATTCTCTACAAAGCTAGTAAACCTAATTGTCTCGCTTTGCCCCAGGTTACCCTACGTGAGAAGAACAGCCGCTTCCTTTGATAATTCAATATTTTGATAATTCTTTTTAAAGTAAACTAAAAACATTGTAATTTTCAGGTTGTATATATGGCCAGAACTGGTTTCGAACCACGGACATGTAGTTTTGAAGCCAGAACTCAAACCACTACATCATGGCTGCTTAAAACTAATTTATATATATACATATAATATAAACAGTTTACCGAAACTTTGAAACAAAATAAATTAAAACAAAATATATATAAAAGAAATATTAGTAATAAACATGGTAAATGTTCAATCAATTGAAATTAGCATTTATAATGGTGATCAAGATAAGTTGATAAAGTCACTCATTAAAACAATCAAAGAGTTAAAAAAATTGCAATTTACTGCTAACCAAAAGACTAATTGTCTTTAAGAAAGCCAAAACCACATCTTCTATCTCTGTATCGTGGGGTAGTGACGTTAATAAAACTATGACAACCAAAAGATCAGCCGAAAAACTGCACTTATGAATGCAGTTGTTATTGAGAAAAACGTGAGTATAATGTTGTAGTGTTTGGTATTAAACTTCAAAAGCTTCAGATTTTAAAAGCGCTAGAGAGGAAGATAAAAAAAATGATTCATGCCATGTTAAATTCAGTTAACAAATAGTTAAGTTAAAATCAAAATCCAACAATGAAGCACTAGAGCCGTCCTAAGAAAATGTGAAGCCTTGAGAAGACATTTTAGCGAGGCCTTCTTGAACAATGATTAGCAGGGGATTTGGGGGTATGGAATACCCCTAAGAGAGCTGGGGTCCTCCCTAAAAATTATTGAAAAGTTATACTTGCAAAGTTGTCATTCTAGCTCCACTTAAAATTTTTGCTCAGTGGATTCTGCCGTAGGATTATCTTTTTCCTCGTACTCAAATCTATTCTTTCTCTGTCTGACTTCATTGAAATTTGGCTCTACACCCATCAGAGTTAGGGTTAAATTGGGTTATATTATATAGAGAGATATTTTAACCACTTAGACGAAGAAAAAGTTCTGTCTGAAAAGAGGTTTTGTATGTGCAGAACTCCTATTACGGGTTGGTATAATTTCGAGTTGTTATTTTCTTGAAGGTTCATAAAAAGAACTTTATAAGATAATTACTATTAGTATGAAATAACTATTACTACCACTACATTAGGAGTAGATTAAGATAAGGTTATATTAAAATTAGGATTAGAGTTAGATGAGTTTATATTATATAGGGAGATATTCTAGGCACGTATATTATCATTAAATAGTTTTACTTCAAAAAAAAACTTTTACGTATTTTTTCAGAAAAATGAGGAGCGCGAGGGCCTCAGCGACCGCTCATCTTGCTCCACTCTAAGGTCGGAAATATGAAGTGCAGTTGGTTATTGTTCTCAACAACAAAAGTAATACAAATTCAATTTAAAAGCTACAAAAAAATTTAAAAGTTCAATCGATTTTAATAAAGTATATATCAATCCTGATTTAACAGTAGCTAAACAATGTAAACACAAACATAAAATATTACATGAAGAGTGCAAAGTGAGTAGTGAGGAGTGAGGCATATTTTAGAATAATGATCTGCAGTCTGGTCACCACTAAATTAATAAATGCAGTCTAAAAAGTTTTACTAAGAAACTATCCATCGATAAAATTTTCATATTTTAATAGACTTTCAATACTTGGTTCGGAACTATTTGAAATTCGTCGTCTAAAGCAAAAATTAATTTTATACGATTAACTTAGTTTGTCTTCATGTACCAAGTTTCTTCTTAGTTTACAATTATATTTATACTTGAGGTTATAAACTTAAGTTACACAAATTAAGGTGTGAACTTAATGTTCATAAATATTCTTTCTATCTCAGAGTTGTTAATATTTGCAATGACCTGTCATCTTATGTCGCAAATGCTTCTTATATTTAATTAAAAGCTTTAAAGCAAAAATTAACTCCATCAATTTTAAAAAATACTTTTCTTGGAAACCCAATCTTGTGTAACAGTTTTTGTTATAGTTGTACTTTTTCTCTTGTATTTGTAACCTTTCTAGTATACTTTTTTTGTTTTTATGGGGCACAGTGTCCAAGCATTATTTATTTTTAAGCCCTTTTAAAACATGTATTACTGTTCTAATAAATTTAAATCAAATCAAATTTAACATGACGATCATCTGCGTAATTTTTTAACTGAAAAAAATAATCAGAGAAAAAACAATCGAGGTCGATGTGTTTCGAAGTCGAAGCTTCAACGTCGCTATAAGTCGTGTGAGAACGTGTTTTGAAATCGTTAAAAGTTGTATAGAATTTAATTAAACGGTTTTCAAAATCGTATTACTTCAAACAAAATAAATTTTCGCGGTTTTCAAAATCGGAAAAAGTTGTGTAAATTCGAAAATGGCGTGTTTTAAAATTGTCTAAAATTTCTAAAGGCTTTCAAACTTGTATGTGGCTGTATTAGTACTATTACGCTCTTCCCTTCTATTCTTCAAGACTCCTACTCTATCTCTTAGATTTGGAAAAAATCACAATCGATGAGAAGCTTCCTATGTTCAGGTTCAAAGACACCGATATAAAGTAAAGTGAAGTGATAACTGGTTTGGTATATGCAAATCTCTGTCCTTGTATGATATATGCTAATCTCTGTCCGTCTAAGTTCTAATTACTTAATAATAAAAATTTGAAGTACACACTAGAGTAATATTTCAGAAATAAAGAATATACAAAAGATATGCTAAAACCCTTGCATTTATTTAATAATCATTCTAGACTTCAAAAATCCAATTCGTTAAACATGCAAAAAAACTATTTGCATATTATCGATTATCTAATCTAAAATAATCCTAGCATGCTACCCTAATTAAGAATATTTAGCTGTCCGCTTCCAGTCTTTCATTCTTATTTTCTTGTGCTAGTTTCTGGCCTTGGGAGCCCAAATAATGTCTATCTTGTCTTTCCAGTTCAACAGCAACAACAACAACAACAACAACAACAACACCACCAACAACAACAACAACAACAACAACAACAAGATATTTATTTTCCTCACAATTTACAATATAATTACAATAATATTTTATTGATAATAATAATAAAAATAATAATTATAACAAGAATAACAATAATAATAATAATAAGAAGAAGAATAAGAACATCTATTATAAATAATAAAATCAAAATATAATTATAACAATACTGGAGATTTGATTTTTAATGGGGTGGTATCATCATCATCACCCTAGTCTGAGTTATCATCATCATCATTTTGATCTCTGTCTTGAGCAGGTCTAGCTGCCATTTGTCCTCCGCCAGTTAAGGACATCAACCTTTGAATCTATCACAGTTGTTTCTCTGAATTTTGCCCACTCAAAGGTAATCGGAGGACCCTCAGCTGTAGCATTTGTCTGTCTGAACTGACTGGACACAGTCTAAAAGGAATGAAAGGAAGTTAAACGTTTAGTAAACTTTGTATAACTTCGCTTACTTTAATCTAAAATTGTTTAAATTCAATTAATTTTTAAAAAATTTGTTAAACTTTGAGCCGCCCCCCTCTCCCCCGTATGACATCGTATCCTCAAATTAAAATTTGTATAACTTTGTTTGTTCAAATGCATTAAGATGAGTAGAAGTATATATAACTAGTTTTAAAGTAATTTCTTTTATATTTTACTTAATAACTATTACCTTTGCTGCAGCCTTCCAGAATTCAGTCTCATCATCATCTTCAAGAAGCTCATGGGTGATCTCATCTGAGACATTGATTGTACCTTGCTGGTTTGGAATCCGGTCTGCTGTTATAGGATGACTGGCTTTCAATTTGTCAAAAATCTTATCCCTTACACCATAAGCGTGCAGTTGTTGGCGTTTCAAGAAGGGGTGTAGCAGGCAGCTTACAGCGTAAGGCATGATGTCACATCCTCCTCTTGGGAATCGTTTCTCATATTCTACAATGAGCTCAGCCATGAAAGGACCTACTCCAGTGACACTGTCCTTTCTAATTTCTTTGACCCTCAGAGAAGCACATCTATCCATAAGATGAACAATGGCTGTCAGTGCTTGGTGATGTAATGAAGAGTCACCGTCATGAATGGATCGTTGTTGCGCGAGGTCCAGATGTCAGTTCTGATTGCAACTCGGTCGCAATGAGGAAACTCCTTGTCAAACATGCTCTTCATGGCCATCTGCAGATTCCTATAGAGGAGAGGTAACTTAAAACAAGCTATACAGGCACCACTTTTCACCTTAAACCTAGAGTCAAAGTGGGTAAGCAGTCTTTAGAACGGGATAGAGTCACACCTGGAGAAAGGCTGATTACATATAGAGAAAGGCTCTTGATTTACCTTGTCAGTTGCAGAGTAAATCAAGAGCTCCATGTCACCACGAAGTTGAGTGGTGCTCTGTTTTGGATAGCACATATTCTTTCTGGCTTTTAGTGCCTTTTTTCTTTTCCTGTGACCTTAAAAAAATCGTATACATTTGTTAACATTGAATTAACTTCGGATACCGTTGTTTCCATCAATAAAAAATCAAATAAATTTAACATGAAGTCGTATAACTTCGCTACATCGCATAATAACATCAAATATTTAACAAACTTACTAACTGTTTTCAATTTATCTTCTGCCTCTTTAACTTTGTCCTCCTTGGCATCTTCTGCCTCATCTGGTATCTTTTAATTCTGACACACTTCGATGTACTCATCCTTATGGTTGGATCGCAGGTGACCATTCAGGGTCGATGTTGAACCAGAACTTATTTTAAGGTCTTTCATGCAGATATTGCACACACAATAGGCTTTATCTCCCCTGTATTCTTTCAGAAAGTACTGCCAAACCAGCGAGCGATAGATCTTTGGCATATTTGTTTGATGTTTTTCAATGTTTAAATAGTGTTAAATAACATACACAAAGTTATAAGGTTTTCAAATTCGTTAAATATAATGTAAACAAATTTATACAATTTTCATAACCTTAAAATTTTGGTTTACAACTTTTTGCGACTTCAAACATCGTTTTAATTAAGTTTTAACAACTTTTAAAGGTTTTCAAAGTCGAATAAAATTAAAGTTACGACTTTTTACGGCTTTCAACACCTTTATAGTTAAGTTTAAACGACTTTTAAAGGTTTTCAAAGTCGATTAAAAGTTAAAGCTACAACTTTTTACGGCTTTCATAACTGTTTAATTAACTTTTTTTCGAAGTTTAACGGATTTCAACGTTTATTTTTTAATATATTTATTTTACGTATATTTAAGAAACTTCGCCTAACTGAAGGCTTTCAAAGTCGAACAAAAAACATACGATTTTGAAAACCGTAACTCGATTGTTTTATCTTAAAAATAACTGAATATATAGAAAGATGTACAAATTAAAAAGAAGTACAATGAATTGGACTGTTTATGAAGCTAAAAACGTTTTAGTGAAAGTAATTTGTAAAAGGAAGACGAAAATTTTGTCTTAAAGTGAGGACGGAGGACGGTTCACCCTAGTCAACGGCCCAATTGTCATTAAATAAATTTTAGCGACAAAACGCTAATTGCCGTAAATTTACGATCTCTGTATTTTGCTGGTCTCGATTTTTGGCATAGCAAAATATAAAATAAATTTTTGAATTATTTTTCTGAATTATTTTTCTTTAACAAAATTCCTAATAATATTAATGAAATGTCCGATGATTATAACCCATTCATAGATCAGTCAAATGATGATAGTTGTAACCCTTTTGACGATCAAGAACAAGACGAAGACTTATACGCTAATAAATCTGAAAAATCAACTAAATCAACAACACAGGTTGGTTGTTAATTTAACCAAAATACTTCGAACATAAGTAAAAGTGTAAAATGACAATATCATAATAATTAATATAGTTTATAAGTAAATAAATTAGTGATAAAAATTAAAAATCTCTAAATAAATAAATAAACAGGTTTTAAAACAATTATTAAATAATAACATCTATGAGTATTTTGCTCTTTTTAGTATTTCTTCAAAAACTTTTGAAATCTTTTTTTAAACAAACTTCTAAACTGGTGAACAATTTATTAAATAAGGCTGAAAAAAGGTTGAATTTAATCTAATAAACTCTTTAATTGTGTCCATGAAAAAGGTGTCAGTGGTTCCAATTTTTAAAAACTCTGTTGAACATTCTGACCCCTCCAACTATCGTCCGATCAGTCTTCTTTTTCTTATTAGCAAGGTGTTTTAGTTTTCAAAACTAGATCAACAAGTTTTAATTTAAAAACGTCCAGTCTGAATTAGCAATATCTTTTAGGTGTGTAATAAAAATATAACTCAACTAAAATAAAACTCAAAATCTGCCATGTTTTTAATTGTGTTTAGAATAATAAAATTCTCTTTTTTTTACTAATGTTTATATAATATTAGGGGAAACTCTTAGAATAAATAACAGTTTCCTTCTAATGATTGTTTGATAAATATTCACCCTTAATTTAAATTATAGTGTTATTTTTACTAATTTAAAAATAGTAAGCTTACATGTAAATATATTCCAGTAAGTAATTATGTATTAAAAAAAATTAAGTTATTTAAATTCTTTTTAAAACTATTTAAAGCTTTGTTTAATCATTTTTATATTGTTTTTTTGTTTGTTTATTTTTAAATTTTGTATGTAAAGATGAACATCAGTCAACAACAGATTTGAATCCTTTGACCATTATTTAATTTGCTTCTGCTTAGCACCTTTTCACTCTATCACCTCTCCACTCTAACTTTTTGTTCTATATTTTTCTCCTTCTTTTCAAGAATGCACTCTTTTAGATGTAATTTCTGATCAAATTGATCATGTCCTCTCTGTTTACCCCACTGCAAATATTTTTGTTATTGGCGACTTTAATGCTCATCATACTGAATAGGTCGGCTTTAGCATCACTGACCTTGCTGGTGCTAAAGTCCTAAGCTCCATTATTCCCAGTTCGCTAAATTTCATATCTTATATCAAAAATTAGGCGCTTGAGACTTTTGAAAAATCTTCAACAGCGTCATTAACAAAGGTAGGTCTAACATTCCATCTCTTATTCATGGGACTGATCTTATTAGCATTTTGAAGGATAAGGCTAAACTATTTGCAAAGAACCTTTCTTCTAATTCGACTTAAGAATCTTATGGCCATACTCTTAGATGTTCAAATCACTCCAGCTTCCATTTCTAAAGTCATATCTCAAAACATTCTCGTTATTGACTTCAAAACTTTCTTCAATTCTCTCTAAACTATTTGGTCTTTTAGTTTTTAATAAACAAATTTCAAATGTCATATTTTGAGTCAATTAGTTTACTGTCAGACAATCAATTCGGTATTTGATCTTCTTGTTCTATAGCTGACTTGCTAACTGCTGTGACTGAAAGATTTTATTGTGCATTATATGGAGGTGGCAAGCCTAGACCAAATATCTCAAAAATTAGGCTCTCGTGACTTCTGGAGAATCTTTAATACTATTAATAATAAGGGCAAATCTTTAATTCTACCTCTTTTGTATGGTTCAGACTTTGTCACCTCACCTAAAGACAAAGCTGAATTGTTTGCTAAAAACTTTTCATCAATATCATCTCTTGATTTCACTAGTTGCGTTCTACCTGTGATTGCCAACAAACAGGTTGATCCATTGCTTGACATTCGTATCACTCCAGCTGCTGTATCTAAAGTGATTTCCTGCTTAGACTCTTCTACAGCTTGTGGCCTGGACAACATACCTGTTATTATCTTGCATAAGTGTTCTCCGGAGCTGTCGTCTATACTCTCAAAACTATTCAACAAGTGCTTATCAGAGTCTTGTTTTCCAGCCTGCTAGAAAGCGGCATCTGTTATCCCTATCTTCAAAAATTCTGGAGAGCAATCTGATTCGTCTAACTACCGTCCCATTAGTCTTCTTCCTATCATAAGCAAGGTTTTTGAATCTTTAATTAACAAACACTTAGTTTCTCATCTTGAATCTAATAACTAACTTTCTGACCATCAATATGGATTTCGATCTTCTCGTTTTACAGCTGATTTGCTAACAGTAATAACCGATAGGTTTGTGCATTAGATAAAGACGGAGAGGTTAAGGCCACACTCTTAACATTTCTAAAGCTTTTGATAAAGTTTGGCATGCTGGTCTTCTCCATAAGCTTTCTTCTTATGGTAATCATCTTTAAGATTATTGAATCCTTCCTTTCCAATCGTAGTATAAAAGTTGTCCTCGATGGACAGCAATCTTCATCTTATTCTGTAACTTCAGGCGTTCCTAAAGGTTCTATCCTTGGCCCTATACTCTTTTTAATTTACATTAATGATCTTCCAGATATTCTCACATCTTAAGTGGCATTGTTTGCTGATGATACTACCATTTATTCTTGTTGTGATAAGAAGCCAACACTCTCTGATTGCTTGGATCTAAAGAGCTAGTTTCTCTTGTGCCATCTGCTAAAATTCATTCTTGTGTCACTCGTTATTTAATTAAGTTTCATAATTTTTCTGTGACTGTTCCTAAGTGCTTCTAATTCGTCTAGTTTTTTTCCTCAAACATCAGTTCTTCAGAATTGGCTTCCTTCATCTTGCATCACATAATATCCATTCTTTCAAGTCGTTTGTCAATCGTTGTCTTGCTCTACAATCTTCATCTTTTCTCTTCCAGTAACTTCCAACTTTAATTAGTGGTTGTTTGCAGTCTTGTTGGAAGCAAAGATGCTTAAAAAAAAATCATAAAAAAAAAATTTGTTGATTTTCGAAAGTGTCTCTAGATAAATAAAATATCTATAATTAAAATATCACATTAATTCACTTAAAGTAGATATTAGTGATGCAATTAAAGCTAGCTTTAAACACACCACTAATATCTATTTTTAGTGAATTAAACTTAAAAGTTAGCATTTAATATATAGAAAATTAATAATTCTTTTTATAATTAATTATCAATTTAACTCTTGCTTTTACCAAAATTAAGCCAGTAGTACCTTCTGAACATTTCTCTATTTATAGAAAGCATGTTGGAGGCAAAACTCTGCTATAAAAACCCTAGCAAATCTACTTCTTTGTAGCTAGCTACAAGGAGGTGGAGTTTTATTAGTTTTTTTTCTAATAAATGTTCAGAAGGTACTACTGGATTTATCTTGATAAAAGAGTTAAATTAATAATTAACTAACATAAGCATTCAATTATTACATGTTCAATGTTAAAATTTTAGTTTTTTTATTGAAATGTTTTACATTTCAATAAGTTTACAGTACTACAAAGATCAACATCAATATTGGATGTCTATTTACTTCTGGAATGATGTATTTAAAATACTCCAGGTTTGTTGATGGAGTGTGCAGAGAGAATGCCAACCAGATAATTACTTGTTCCTGTATTCTAGGGAAGCTTATTAAATTTATTGGAGCATAATAGATTTAACCATGTCTTCATTTTGACCAAGCAAATTATCAAGACCACAATCATCGAAAAGGCCAAAATATACCACACTTGATAAAAATGCTTAAAACGCTACATCTACCTGAGGGCAGCTACAAAAAGATTGTAAACATTTTTTCAAAAGAGTGCTTTTCTTATTTCACAAAACCAACATATTTGATTTAATAAAACCATAGAAATAAGGATGATAAGGATAAGAAAGAAGACATTAAGTTCTTGAAGCATTATCTGAGAAGGGATTTGGTCAAGTTCGGAAACATAGACAATAGATTTTGTAACCATTCAAACAGAGACTTCAACCACATATAGTAACAATCAAACTGAATGCAACGGAGCTTGTTTATCTCAAGCTTAAGTCCAGAAAAACAAAAAAGATTTCTAACAAGCATTGACATTTCCTATGTAAGAACACTTGCAGTTCTAAACGACCATGCAGAATGCCACATCATTTTATAATAGAACACACGATGAAGGCATGTTTCAGGATACTCTCCAGGTATTTTATTATATAATTCAGATTATGCATAGCATTTTTTTAGTAATTATTAACAATAATGTTTGTTAATGTATAAGTAGTATTTTTTATTTGTAATTTAGGTACTTCAGAGGTACTGGCAGAAAAATTGAAAAAATGCTGCAAACAAAGATCTTAAAATGAATTAGTTTTATAAATATAAATAATTATGAAATAATATCATTATTTGGTTTATTTTATTGAGTAAATAATAAACAATTTCTCCAAATTAATTTTTGAAATAAAATAGTTAAAAGCGCTCGCTTCATAAAGGAGAGATGCCGAGTTCGATCCCCACCACGTCCCTGGAAGTACTGAGCTCAACTCGTTCCTCCACACAACAGCCTTGTTTGTCAAGGTTCGTGTTTTAAAGTTATAGAGTTGAGGAAGGGTTATAACCACAAATAAGTAGCCTCCTTGTCTGTAGTGGCCTTCTTGGCCTTGAGGAGGTGAATTAACACACACACACATTAAAGTTAAATTATTAAAATGTTCATTTTGTTGCATTTTAAAATGAATTCCTCTCTCTATAATCAATTATTTCTTTTGTAATGAAATTATAGGTTTTATTGTAGGCAAATTTAATTTAATTTTGTTCAGAATAATATGAATATAATCAATTTTATAATGTCAAACTTTATTTATTAAATTAATAGTAAATTCATTTTCCACTTTTTTATATCTGGATGAAATCATTCCAAATGCTGCATTCTGCATATTAAAATTTAGTGTGTGATATATATTTGGTACACTCTAGTGGGAGTGAGCTAGCACTGTAGCTTGCCATTCTGTATGTATGTATGTAGGGCTGTAAATCCGGGCTCGTGTTCGTGAACAGCTCGGTGATCGGCTCGACAAGAGCTCGTTCATGTTCGACTCGAATGGTAAACGAGTTGGCTTGAACAAAAAATCATAGGCTCGTTCATATAGGCTCGATTAAAGCTGGAATATATATATATATATATTTATTTATTTTATAATAATATATATGTAATAAATAAAATTGTGATATTATATATATTAATATATAATAAAAATTATTTACAGACGAGCCTTTAACGAACAATTTTTTTTTACTAAATGAGCTTTAAACTAACAGGTTACAATAATTATTTCGAGTTTTAAACCAGTCGAGCTCGAGCAACATGTTAAACAAGCCGAGCCCAAACAATATTATTCCTTAACGAGCCGAGCTCGAACAAAGAATCTCTAGTTCGAAACGAGCTCGAGCCGAGCCTGTCATTTTTAGAACCTTTAGTTACTGCAATTGTGTGACATTAAAATGGAAATTTTATTTGATAAATTAGCTTCTAAAATAATATTGTGCAACATGTTATAAATAGAGACAGAGTAGCTTTTCTCTAATTTTTTAAAAGATGTAGACTTACTTGACATGCAAGTGCTATAATATGTTGTTTGTCTATGGTCTTACCATCGAAATGTAAGCAGCACATTTCTTTAGAAGAGTCAATATAAGACTGAATCAAGCTTAATTCATTCACGAGTTTTGTAAATATTTTTTGGACTGCAGTTCTGCAAATCTATGTCTCATTAACTGCATTAATTACACCTTCTGCAATCTCGTGGATGTGTTGTTATAGGCTCTGTCACAATACTTCACTGGCCTTTTCACCCATTAACATTTTTCTGAAGTTCATAAAAGAGTTTGACTTCTAGATTTTTACATTTAGCATTTTTGGGCATAAAGTCAAACAATTTATTCGAGCTATTTATAAATTTTGTCTTCTTATTTGTACTTTGTGTTAATTTAATAACAAATTTATAAATTTGAATAGCAGACTTTACTTTTCTTTGCAAAGATTTTTCTGTAAAACATGGTATCATCATTTTGTTCCATAAATGACAAACTTCAATTGAGATTTCTTAAATAACATCATTTGATCTAGAAATATTACTTAATTTTAAAAGGGAAATATATCTTCCTAATATGTGCTTTGTCCTACATAAATTTTCTTACATAATATTGTCTTACTATTGTATTACTTTGTCTTTGTCTTACTTTATCTTATTTTGGAAAATCCATCGGTTTCTTGGCTTTGAAATATTGGAAGGGCAATCAATTTGTCTAATTAAATTATTTCCTTATATCATATACATCTAATATACAGTTTATATTTAAATATATACAATATACTAGTTAAACAATATAAGTTATTTAAGCAATTTTATATATATATATATATATATATATATATATATATATATATATGTATATATATATATAAATATATATATTATGTATGTATATAGTATATATTTATATATATTTTATGTGTGTATATATATATATATATATATATATATATATTTTTTTTTTTATGTGTGTGTGTGTGTATATATATATATATATATATAATGTATGTATATATTTATATATATTTTATGTGTGTGTGTGTATATATATTCAACCCTCGGAATTAGGAAAAATGAGGTCAGCAATAATTTGCCGACATCAATCTTTTAGATGTCGGCATCAGGTAGGCAAAATAAATTTTATACTAAAGTCTTACCATAAGACAGAATCGAGGTTGGCAATTTTTTGTCGATTTCAAACACTTTTAGGTCGGCAGTTAGGTTGGCATTGCCGAATGCCGACCCTAATTCCGAGGGTTGTACACAGCGTAGAAAATAAGAAATCAAAGTCGAGCAGTCAAACTGACCGGCTAATACATAAAATTGACAGTCAATTTTTTTTTTGGACGGTCAAAATTTTAATTTTTTTTTGGTTTAAATTTTCATCATAGTGATTATTCTGCATGACGAAAATTTGTAAATAAAAAAATAACTTAATACTTTAAATTGAACGAACTCGTATTCCTTATTTGTATTCTATTTTTTATAAAAATAAAAAATTAATGTTTTTATATTATATCCAAATAATTTAAACTGAATACTTAATCAAGTATCGTTTTATGTAATACTACCATAATAATTACATAAGTTACAAAAAACAAAGTTTTATGTAACTTAAAAATGTTTTTTTAAAGATTCGTTTCATCTGATTCATTATCCAAAGTTTCATCAAAAGACGATTTTAAATCTAAAGACTCGTCTGATGGCGATTCAAATAATCAATTAATGGATCAATTAATTAAATCAATTAATGTTTTTATAGTTTTTTTTGAATAAATTTTTAGGCTTTCTTGTGTAGGCCTTCGCAATGTATATTCGGCCTATAATACAATGGCAGGATTCACATCAAATTCTTCACTATTTGTTTCATCAGTGCACACCCGAATTAAATTATTTAGCCGTTTTCAGTTAAGCAATTACTTGTGTCAGTTTTTATTCTATCCATAAGAGAAAAAAGACGCTCAACCTTTCCATTCGAAACAGACAATACAAACAACAATTCAACAAGAAGTAGAATTGGAAAAAAAATCTTTTTTCATAGAACTCGAAAATATTTGATACTATACTCAACAGTACTCAGTTTAGTCTGGTGCCAAATATTTGACAGTGTAACCAACTAAGTTATGCCAAGCATCTAACATATTATTTACACTCCCAGTGAAGCCAGCTTAACGTAACGACATATTATAAAAGTCATACAGTTTTTCGATGTTATCATCAGCAAATGAATTATTGGTGTTATTTTGAAACCAGCCACCAGTGTTTAGGATTAATGTTATACATTTTCAAAATGATGTTATTGACATCATTAAACACTTTTATTTCTTCAAATTTATCTTTTTACGTTAACTCAAGGCAATGTGCAACAGACCAATCATAAGTTATCCATGGAATTTCTTTCTGAAATAATACATTTACACTTGTCCTACTTCCTCTATATACAGCTGCGCCATCAGCACCAAAACCAACTAATTTAGTTTCAAAAATTGTCGATACCTTCTGATTCAAGGGAATGACTGTTTATATTGAAAACTCATTCAGATGTTCCATATTGAAGATCAGAAATAGAAAGAAAAAATACTTCAACGCTCATCTCGGTCTTTCCTATTGGAGTAGGATCGAAACTGATAACAAATATAGCTTCTTTTTCAATTACAGATACATCTGTTAATGCATCAATTAAAATACTGAAGTAATTTCGTGTTTTTAATTTATTTCTGAGAATATTTGACAAACTCAAAACAAGGTAATCAATAAAAGTTTCACAAGTTATTTTACTTCTATACGTTTGGCCAAACTCTACACCATGATTTTCTTCTAAACGTAGTATTTTAAGGTATACGCTAAGCGGAAGCTCTTTGGCAATAAAGTATGCTACCTCCAATTTTTTTCTTGTTAAATTTAGATCATGGTTTTCAGGTCATGGTTTTCAGGCCCGATAAAAAATTAGTTTGCCGCATTTCTTTCTGTAGGTTGCTTAATTTATCATTTTGTTCGATTACATTCATTCCTTTACTTTTCATTGCTAATTCGTAGGCTCTTTGATGTTGCAAACCATTTGCACGATCAACTGCAGCACTGTGCTGTATCCTGCAACTACCTTCATTGCTTCCCCATTCCAGCGTATACCCTTTATAAATATCAATTTTTTTAGCATACTGACGACATACAGTACATTTTAATGGTATAACATAAATGGTATAGCATTATATTTTGCAAGAGTAGTGTTTACCCATTTTTGAGCTGTTGTTAGCTGTAATTTTCTCTATTGAGTTTTTTCTTCTTTTCAACAGGTGGTTTCAATTCCGATCCTGCTTGTGTTAAAAATGAATGTGTTGTTTGTCTCTTATTAGTCGCCCCCTATTTTAAAGTGTTGATGTTTGACGATTCTCATTTAATAATATAAAAAATGTGCAAATTCGCAATTGTTAATTTGAAATTTATTTAAAAATAACTCATTCGTTGCTATGACTTCGGAAAATCGCCGGAAAAGGTTATGAGAAAAATAAATGAAAAAGAAGGAGAAAATGTTCTAAGTTAATTTTAAATGATAATTAATAAGAACTTCAATCATTACCAACGTTGAAAAAGAAAAATGATTGCACATTTTATATCTCATTTGTATCATTTTATATCTTTCATTCATTTTCATTTAAAATCATTTTATAAACTGCTAATGTTAATTAGTTGATAATAATGTTAATGCCTCTCGCCGCCTTTAGTTCAGCTCTTGCTGAACTAATATTTAATAAAATCACGACAATCATTTTATGAAATACTATCAAAATTATTTATGTTACTTAAAACGAAACTTTATATTACATTATATATATTTTGAAGATTTCAATAGTAGAAAAAAAATGCAGTTGCGCATTTGGTAATTTTAAATTAATCCAAATATTAAAGTTAACTTCTTAGTCACTCAGCATCAACCGAACAAAGAGTCTTTAAAGTAGAGTCTCCGACCGCGTGGACACACAAAGCAACTCAAGCGACAACTTGTTCAAAACTCATCATAAAGAAACAATTTCCTCACCGACTGTATTGACAACCCACAGAATGTTTTGACCCAAAATGCGGTGAACACAAAAAACCTCGACAATTTCAAATACAAACTTTCTTTTTTCCAGAGTTTTAACTAATTGAAATCTAAAAAAGTTATTTTCATCACAGATGGGCTTGGTGTGCGGCTCTTAGTCGATAATTTGTAAGTTTTATTGACTACAGATAAATTAAACTTAAAATAAAAAATAAAGGCATTTTTTCATTGCAATTGGAAGCAAAAGGTTATTAGAAAAATAAATAAAATGATATAAAGAAAATATAAATAAAATGTAGGAATAAAAAAATGTTCTTAGTTAATATTATATTATTATTAAAACAATAATAAAATAAGAACTTCAATCATTTATGAAAAAAGCAGTTATGGATTTCACCACCAGTAAAATGAAATTAGTCTTGAAAAGTGAAGCAAAAAAAATTAATAGTTTACGTCATTTATAACTCACTAACAAAGCGATTTAAAAGTAGCGTACAAACTATAAAATTATTTTAGAAGCTTTTTTCAAAGATTTACATTTTATGAAATTTTGGTATATGCATTTTCAAAGACATTCTGATAATTTGTCAAACGTTATATAACTCTTTTTTTTTTCAATCGGTCAACCTTGACCGGGAAGTATTCGTTTTGAGAGGTCAAAATAGCAATTTCAGTCATTTAGGGCAGTCAGTGACCGTTGACCGCCCGTTATTTTCCACCCTGGTTGTACATATATATGTATGTATGTATATATATATATATATATATATATATATATATATATATATATATATACATATATATATATACACACACACACACACACACATTATTGTTATCATTAAACAGTAAAGCTGCTAGTAAAACTGATATAACTAATTGCTAGTATTAATATGTCTATTCAATTGAGCAGTGTTTCTTGATTAGGTTTCAGATGAAAATGAACAAAATATTGCTCGTTTAACATACACCTCTCTTGATGGACAGCAACAGGTTAACACTATCATGAGATCACTATCGATCGACGAAGATATTCTTGATGTCAGCTCTATTAGCTCTGATTCTCAAGACCTTATTGTTAGGGTTGATAAACCTGAGAAGCATACTGAAGGCTATGTTAGCTATTGTGTTACTTCAAAGGTAAAATTGCTATTTATTTTGTTAATTTGTTTGTTCTAATATTTGTATATTACATATTGCAATTTTTATTACTTTTATGGTAACCTTTTTAAGTAATTAAACTTGTATAGTAAAGTTTTATAACTTGTATAATATAGTTTACTTATATAGTATTGTTTTTCTTCTATAGTCAACAAGACAAGAATATGAAGCTGGAGAGTATCAAGTTCGTCGTCGATATCAAGATTTTTTATGGCTCCGTCAAAAACTCTTTGAATGTCATCCAACGCATATTATCCCAGTAAATACTTGTTTCTTAAGTTTATGTGAAGTTTTTTATTTGAAGACATAATAATTATATTGAAATAAATTTATTAAGTGTTTTTAAGAAGAAAAAATAACATTTAAAATTTTCATTGAAAATGTTCTAAACAATAAGTTAACATTGGTTTCAAAAAAATTTTAATTTATTTTATATAAATTCATAACTTTATTTTAGAATTAAAACTTTTAATGTGTTACAAATTAAATGTATTTAAAAATCTAATTATCCAATTAAATAACCAATTAGTCTTCAGAGGGCTGATTTACAACACCTATATGTCATATATTATATTATATTATATACGCTTATATATTAATTGATAAGTCAACAATTTGTGTAATCTTAGCGTAAGTTTTGCTCAAGTTCAAAGTTATGCAAACTTCATGCAAACTTAACAGGTTACAAAAATTTACTCATGATTTGCTATTATTGTTATATTATAGTCATAAAGTCGTTGAATGCATTTTTCTAATAAATAAATATATATGCATATATATTTTAAATTTAATTCACTCCCAACAAGGTTTCAAGAAACCACTATTAAGTTGGGAGTTGGGTCATTCCATGCCAAGCAGTCCAATTTCAGAAATCAGCCCCACTCAACCATCTCAGATTTTTATAAAAGTTTCTCAGTATTTTGTTAAGCATGTTTCATAAAGATTGCCAAAATTTTAGATTACAATGTGTTTAATATTTTGGGTTTTATAGGATATTTTGTAAGACATACCTAAACTTTGCTTAAACTCATTTAATGCATTTTTGGACTCATATTTTTGCAATTAAATGCTTAAATATCTCAAGAACTTGGTTTTTGATTTAAGCCGATGGTGTAGATTACAAAAATTTTAAAAAAATGTTACAAATATGTTGAATTTTTAATCTACGGTCCATTAAGTCAAAAATTAGGCTTTTTTAAAGTTATTTCTAATAATGTAATTAGAAAAAATTATACAATTTTTTTTTCTAATGGGATTATTGGAAATAACTTATTTTACAATTCTAGAAACAATAAAAACCATTTTGGAGAGATTTATTTTATGAGCAAAAAAAAATGAGCATATATCATATATAGAGTCTAAATACTTTCTGAAATTGGAATTTTACCTTTAAGAATGAAGCTTGTAAGTAAGAGAGATCATGCTGGTTATGTTGATAAAAAAATTGGAAAAGTGTAAACAACTGTTGCTGAATAAATAGCTTCTATCTGTGTTTTATTACCAAATAAAGCCACTAAGCAGTGCCAGTGTGAGGATTGTATTGACTTTTCAAATTTGACATGAGAATTAAAGGAAAAAATGTCAACATTAGTAATCCACGGGTAAAAATAAAAATCAAGACCAAAAATATGTAGTAACTGAACTTTGTTGCTGCCTTGTGGAATCTTGGCACTACCACAAAAAATACTGCAAAGAAATTGCCAGAAAGTATTAAAAAAAAAACTTTGAAATTATATGAGCATGAGACATTTAGCAGAACTTGTTCAGGTAAATAAAAATTCGACCCAATCACTCAAATTTTCATTCATGTAAAGCTATCTAAGTCCTCTTTGTTGCATTTATGTAGCAAATTGGTGGATTGGTATTGTTTGTGAAATTTCAGAAAAGCAGGAAGATATTTTCATTGATTTTATGCATTTTCATGGTATAGAGCAGTTTAAAGACTTGCGTATTATTGCAGTCATACCAGATCCAATCAATTATTCAACAGGTCAGTATTGCAATGTACCATCAACTGTTGTTTCAGACATTAGCTATTTTAAATAGCTATTTTAAATATTTTTAAGCTATTTTAAATATGTAATTGAAATTATGTTTTTCAAATATTGTTCTTCATATTTGTGTTGATTTTTTGTACTTTTGTGAAAATCTTTTATTAGAATATTAGTTTTTACATCAAAAAGTTTTTTGGCCCTCTTAAATAAAATCCTGCACCGCTCTCCTCGATCTTTAAGTTTAGCACAAAATTGTAAAAGTTAAGAAGATTTTGAAAAGTTGATTTTTTCATTAGTACTACAAATCTCTCCAAAATGATTTTTGTTGTTTCTTAAAGTGCCAAATTTCCAATGGTGCAATTAAAAAAGTATAAAAATCTTCTTACATTGAGATTTAGACTCATTTTAAGGTTTTTCACTTTTGGCGCCATTTTTATTTCAGAATAACTCATCATAGTCATTTATAAATGTTTTTACTCCATATTATCATGTTAGTATTTAGAGCATTCAGACAAAATAACAATATCAAAAATATTATTTTTTCGGTAATATGACCAAAAAAAAATTTATGGGGTTGAGTTTTTGACGTCAGTTGGGGAACCATAAACAAAAATGTAGGCATGATATAAAACTTGTACAAGTTTTTTGTAATTTTTATCCCCAGTTTACTCAGAAACTTTGTTTTTGAGATGTTTTGGCATTATATTATGACAATATTAAAATTGCTAAAAAATACAAATTTTTAGCAACATGATTTAATTGAAGTTTGGATATGCCTTACAAAATGTTCTATAAAGCCCAAACTAATAAACGTTATGATGTGAAAATCTGGCAATTTTCATGAAACATGTTTAACAAAGTCTGGACAAAATTTTATCAAAATCTGAAATGGTTGCCTAGGGCCCTCTGGACCACTTGGCGTGAAATGACCCAATCAAGAATTGAGCAGGCCTCCCCATCTGTCCCAAAATCCCAAAATGTCCCAAATTTTTAAAATTTTACTTTTTTGTCATAAAATATCATAATTTATAGGGTTATGTCCTAAATTGTCCTAAAATTTTTATATCTATTATTTCTATATCTATTGAATATATAATTATCAATTATTAATAGTTGTCAATTTTATTGTTGTTTTAAGGTCAGTCTATAAAATAGAAAAATTTTTAACAAGTGTTTAGATTACTTTGTTAAATTATAGTTCAATTGTTTATTTATATTTACAAGATAAGAAAAACAAAATATAATAAACTGTTGGAGTCTGAATTTAACTGGATACAAGTTTGTCCTGGTGATCAGTATTTTGCAAGTTGTAAATTGTGCCAAAAAACGTTTTCTGTCAGTGAAAGTGGAGCTGGACAAGTAAGAAGCCACGCATTTGGCAAACTTTACATATCAAAGTTTAAAGAAAGAGAAGGGCAAACAGATTTTATTAAAGATAAAATACTTGAATTAAATGCTTTAAAGATTAGTTCACTGTTGAAAAAGACATTTTAAAAGCTGAAATCATTTATAGTTTAAAGTGCGTTGAGTCTAACTATTCTTTTGCCTCAACCAATGGAGATGGTAAAATGTTTGAAGTCATGTTCCCAGATTCAAAAATTACTAAAGGATACAGACATAGTGAAACAAAGTCTAAATACACCATTCAATTTGGCATCTTTATAAAAATATTGTTATTGGAGGACTTAATTGATACTGTTTTTACATTTAAATTTGATGAATCTACAACTCAACAAGTTAAGAAATGTTATATATAATTTTAACAAGTTAAGGATGGTTGTGTACAATATTGGTCTAAAAAGCAAAAATGCATTAAAATTGCACACTGTGGAGCTGTCATGATAGACCATTGTACTGCTGAAAAGTTGTCAGAACATTTTCTTGAACTTGTAGAGAAAGGTAAACTTAACATAAAGTTTATGCTCCATATTAGTATGGATGGTCCTAATGTAAATATTAAGTTTGAGAGACTTTTAAAGTCGTCAGAGGAAATAAAAAGTTTGAATACAAACATTATATCAATAGGTACATGTCCCCTGCATATAGTTTATAATGCATTTAGAGCAGGGTTTTAATGTTTTAAATTTCAAAATTGACTCATTTCCAATTGATGTTAACTTTTTCTTTAAACATTCTGCTTCAAGAAGATTGAACTATTGACAAATAGAAGATCTAAAAGAAATTATTACACATTATATTCAAAGACATTCTTCTACAAGATGGGTGACACTCAGAAGATTATGTTCTCAGATTTTAGAACGCCACTAGAATCTTTGTGAATATTTTATAAAATTTCTTTCAACAACTACATCTTTTCAATCAACTGTTATAGATTCTGAAAGATATAAGAGGATTACAGATATTTTGCAAGATGAAACATCAATGCCTTATATTGCTTTTATTGCTTTTATAGCATATGACATATCAAATGACTTTGAAATATTTTTAAAAACATTTCAATCAGTTAAACCAAAAATTCACCTGATTTACTCTGAAATGTCAAAACTTCTTGTTGGACTAATGTAAAAGTGTATCAAAACTAAGCTTATATGTGTTAATAATAATAGTCAATTCCATAAAATCTATTAATAAGTTGCTGATGATTAATGTGATTGACTCAAAAAATTTTAAACCATTAAAGTTAATTGATATTGGCACAAAAGCCAAGTCTTATTTTTCAGAATCTATAAATCTCATGTGGTGAGAAAAAATTTTGACAAAATTGTCTTTAGTCTTATCAAGCATTTACAAGTTATTTAAAATTAAAATTACCTTGGGAATCAGTTATATAAAAAAATGCAATCTTTCTTGATCCTTCAAAAAAAGGAAGCAGTCTCTAGGGGCTGTCTCAAATCTCACTATAGAAATATGTAAATCATTGGAAGTAGTCCGTAAAGTTTTTTAAATTAGCTCTTTCAAGTTACGAAGCTGACCTGGAAGTTAAACACTGGTGCTTGCTTCAAAAAAACAGCACAAGAAATGAATTGCAGCAAGCCCAGTGTAAAATTGAAACAGGGGTGAAAAGAAGACAATAGCTTGTTGATGAGCAAGATGTATTAGAAAAAAGAACTGTCAGTTTAGTCAATTTAGAATTGAAACTTATTTTGTATTGGAACTCTACTTATTCATTGAAACTCTACTGTATTGAAACTCTACTGTATTGAAACTCTACTTATTCATTGAAACTGTATCTATACTCTAAAAGAATGAATTAAATTGAAATTTTTTTGAAATTTTTTCTTTTGAATAAAGCATTAGTAGAATATTAACTTTATAAAATGAAAAGTTTATTAACGTTTTATATTTTGTTTCTGTTACTCCTCTATTAATCAATCACATAATAAAAGTATATTTAACTTAGGTACTTTGTTTAGTATTTCAGATATAAGTTTTTATTTGCAGACATTTTACATGTAAGAGTTGTCATTATTAAGTTCAAGATTTTTTTGATTAAATTGTGTTTTGTTTATTGTCTACTTTAAATAAACGTAAACAATTTCCAAGGGTATTAAAGGGTAAATAATATATTATTAATAATTGAAATTAAAGGGTTGATAATTCTCCAACCTAAATTAAAAAAATTAAATCCGGAAACTTATTAATGATTTTAGATTGTCCTAAAATATCCTAAATTTTACTCTGATTTGTCCTAAAAAGTCATAAAAAACTTGTAAAAATTGTCCCAAAATCATAAAATTTTACCCTGTTTTAGGAGAAGGAGGCTTTAGGAGATAGAGTTGCAAGGAAAGTGCAAAAGTATTCCTTGCCTGATAAAGTGCAAGGAAACAGTTGACAGAAGACTTAAAATGTTGTAGGTTGTATGAGTCAGGGAAACTTGAAGATGGGAGAGAGTTTCAAAGGATTAAAGTGCGGGATAAAAGACTAGATAAATAATAGTTTTTAGAGCATGAAGGGACAGATACAGTAAAAGGATGTGATTTTTCTTAATGACAAGTCAAATGAGAATGGCTTTTTTTTGATGAAACTAGAGATGATATCTCCTTTGAGCAGCAACCATGATATTATTTGTAGAAAAGAGAAAGATACGCAACTTTACAACGATGGGAAACAACTTTATGATAATTAGATAAATAGATAGTTCAGGTGGGAATGATGATGGGAAAGAGGCTCAAGCTTAGTAGATAGAGCGGGTCCAACTACATTTACAATGCGTTTTGGGACTTTATATAGAAGAGAAAGAGAACCATTAGAAGAACCAGCCTAAATATAACAACAGTATTCCATTCAAGGGTAAATATGAGATTTGTAGAAGTAGAGAATGGAATCAATGGTATAGTAATGGTGAGCACGATAAAAAGAAGCAACCTTAGCAAATGCTAGCTTTGCAATCAATTGTATATATGGTTTCCATGAAACCATATATACAATCAGTATATCAGCAAATTTTAGTAGTGAATGATAATCCAAGAAGATTTAAAGAAGAGGACTCAGTGAGAGGGTTGCCATTCATTATTATAGAAATGTTGATAGTATAGCGATAGTTATTTGGAGTAAATAACTGAGTTTTGTTGGAGCTAAAATTCATAAGCCACTGGAAGTCCCAAGCTGTAACAGAAGTGAGATCAAATTCAATATCGGCTGCTTGTTATATGAGATTAAAAAAAGAGAAGATTTTTCTTCAAGATAATCAAAATTTTTTTCGCCTTTGAGGGTGATTTTTATACTGCAGTCAGAAAAAAATAGTATGCTAATCTCAAAAATTTTTTTAGATACACCATTTGAAGCATGCAAAACTTATTGAAAGTTTTTGATATGTTAAGAGCAATAGCCCTTGCCTCTCCACCTGTATCTAATGCATGATAGAATCTTTAAGTCATTAGCAAGTCAGTGATTGAGTGAGAAGATTGAAAACTGTATTGATTGTCAGAGAGTAAGTTATTAGACTCAAAATGGGATGTTAGAAATTAGTTGATTAAAGACCCAAAAACTTTGCTAATAATAGAGAGAAAACTGGTCAGAATATAGGTGGTGGGATCAGATTGTCCTCCAGAGGTTTTAAAAATTGCAATCACAGATGCCATTTTTCAGCAGGCATGAAAACAAGATTCAATCACGAACTGAATAAATATTTTAGAGAGAATTTAAGAGAGTTCTACTTTTGTAAGACTATGACATGTTGTCTGGACCACAAGCCATAAAAGAGTTTAATTGAGAAATGAGTTTGGCAACAGAAGCCGGAGTGATTTGGATGTCTAGCAATGGGTTAACCTGTTTAACTTGAATAGTAAGGAGAGAGTGGGCATTAGATTCAAGAGTCAAACTTGAGGAGTAGTTCTTTGGAAATAGGTTTGTCTTTTCATTGGGAGAGGTAATAAGATCAGACTCATGGATTAGAAATGGAATTGAATTACCTTTATTAATGTTGAAAGTTTCCTAAAAGTCTCTAGAGCCCAACTTCTGAGATAAGAAACAAACTTTAGTAAACTGGGAATAATGGAGCTAAGCATCAGACAGCACCATTTCACACTAATTTCTTGCAATAATAAAATGGCATTTGTTTTCAAGAGTGTTGTTCTTTTTTTTTAGATAGATTTAAGAGGTGCTAAACCAAAGCACATTAAAGAATCAGAAAGAGTCAGAGGATTCAAACCTAATTTCTTTACAATTAGGTGAATTGATGCATAAGTAAATGCCTAAGTTAAGCCTGCAATTAATGGAGTCTTTGCGAACCAAGGGATAGTAACCACTTATATTAAGATCTGAAGAAGAAACTGCTAAAAGGGTCGTCCACAAATTACATAACGCAACTTTTGACCATTTTAAACCCCCACTTCCCTTGTCACAATATTGTAACACTTTAGTAACAAGTTTAGTATGAGTTGTCACAAAACCACTAAACCCCCCCCTCCTCCTCCTCCTCTATAGTGTGACAATTTATGGATGTCCCCAAATTAAAATTCTTACAAAGAGCAACCAAATCTGGTGAATTTTGCAATAAGTAAGATTCAACTGATGGAAAATGACATCAAAGGCCACAGCCCTTGAAATTAGGGTCGGCATTCAACAATGTCAACCTAACTGCTGATTTAAAAGTGTTTGAGGTTGGCTAAAAATTGCTGACCTTGTTTTTATGTTTTATGGTAACCTCTTTGTGTCAAACTTTTTTTGTCAACCTCATGCCGACCTCTAACAGTTTGAGGTCGGCAACTTATTGCCAATCTCATTTTTCCTTATTCTGAGTGTTGAAGACCATGAATATTTGTTAAAGGTATATTGAAACAGTTAAGTGATGGTGATTTTTTTATGTTTAATATTTTTGATTACTTTGGAAATGGTTTAAGTTGAAGAAAACTTGTTTACTTCATGATAGAGCATGGCATCCCAAGCAATGAGCTATACAGTTGTGTCAATCCTGCGAATTAACCCAAAGTCGTAACTTAAGGCTCCTTATAGGGCCTCAATAATGCTCACTGAAAGCACTAATAGGGACACTATCCATGCACAACATGGCTCTGTTAAAACTCTGATATTTTACAGCTGTTGATAGAATCAGTCTTTCTAAGGGTTACCACAGAGTTTGGGAAATCTTTCTACCAGCTGGCCTCAGAGCTATTAAACTGAGTATTAAAGCTGTACCATCATTAGGAGGTAACAGGAAAAGTTGTGTGAAAGAACTAAAATTTTGTGCAAAAAACTGTTCAGAACTTATTTAAACACTCTGTTACCTGTAACAAGGCATTGGAAATAAATTCAGATAAAACTTGTCCACACTTTAATCTGTTAGTATATGTGTATTTGGTTCCACCTGTTTCTATTTTAGTATAATGTTATGAATATTTATTTGCCATTACAATGTCTTACTCCAGCAAAAAAAGGATATTTATAAAACCAAACAAAAAATTATTTAAAAATTTTTTTGTTAAAATTTTTTTTTTACAAATCAAAGTATCTTTTCACAGAATTTTATGTGTTATTGTTATAAGAAATTAAAGAGTACATCTATTAGGCTTCATCTATTAGGTTGGTGCAGATGTATTTTTAATACATTGTTTCCAGTTTAGGATGTTGAATGCTAGATCTTCTTGACTCAATGCATAGGTTTTGCTTGTGTCTCTGTTTTTATGACTAGGCAACTTACTCTATTATCTCCTAATGAGGGTACAGCTCTAAAACTCAGTTTTATGATTCTGAGGTCGGCTGGTAGTCAGGTTTCCCGAACTCTGTGGTAGCTCACAGAGAGGCTGATTCCATCAACAGCTGATAAACATCAAAGTATTAACAGTGCCATGTTGCACATGGATGGTGTCCCTGTTTGTACTTTTAATGTGCATTGCCGAGGCCATATTTGGAGCCCTTTGTTACAGCTTAGGGTTTATTAATAGTAATGCAGCAATTGCTTTGACTATTAAATAGTGTTATGAGTACTATCTATGCTTTGAGTCAAGTTCTTCAACAAATTTAAAAATGAATAAAGTACCAAAAACTATAAAACACAAAAAACCATTATCATCACCAAGTCCACTAAACCTATCATTCACAAATATTCGTGGTCTTCGAAGTAACTTTTCTTCTGTTGAGTCTTATCTCTTACAAAGTTCACCAAACCTACTTGCTCTTTGTGAGACTAATTTGAGTTCAGCTGTTTCATCTTGCGATCTTAGTGTTGATAGTTATCTTTCTTTAATTCGTAAAGACTCCAATAGTCACATGCTTGGCCTGGGCATTTACATTCGTAAGAGTTCACCCATTTGTTGGAAAACTAAGTTTGAATCCACAAACTATTCTTTTATGTGCTTTCTTTTAGTGCCACTTCACTCTTCTCTCTATTGCCTTTCTCTTTGTTCTAAATGGCTCTCCTTCATCTCAAGACTGCACTCTTTTTGATGTTATTTCTGATGATATTGACCAAGCCCTCTCTTTTTATCCATCAGCTAGTATAGTTGTTGTCGGTGACTTTAATGCTCACCACTCTGAATGGCTTGGCTCTAGTGTCAGTGATTCAGCAGGCATTAAAGCCCTTAACTTTTGCCTTTCTCAATCCCTAACTCAAATAATCAACTTTCCAACTCGCTATCCATACAACCCGAATCATATACCTTCTCTACTCAACTTATGTCTTGTTTCTGATTCTAGTCAGTACTCAGTTTCTCTACATTTACCTTAGGTGCTTCTGGTCATAGTTTGATCTCTCTAAAACTGTTATCTCATTCTTCTTCATCATCTGAATCCCCCTATTATCGTACCTCTTACAACTACCTTAAAGCTGACTGGGATTCTTTCCGTGATTTTCTTTGTGATGGCCCTTGGGTAGAAATCTTTCGTCTTGGGTAGAAATCGTTGTCAGTTGACAAATGTGCTTCTTACATAACTTCGTAGATTCAGGTAGCATAGAATCTTTTGTTTCCTCTTGTAGATTCCAGGTCAAGCCTCACTCTCCTCCATGGTTTTCCTCTCATTGTGCTGCTGCGATTGCCAATTGAAACTGTTACTTCCATATCTATCAGCAAAACAATTCTTCAGAAAACAGACGTCTGTTTATTACTGGTAGAAACCATTGTAAAAAGGTTTTGTCTAACGCCAAAGCCCGCTATTCTCAGGTCATGAAATCTCGTAACTCATCTCAAAAATTTGGCTCTCGTGACTTCTGGAGAATCTTTAATACTATTAATAATAAGGGCAAATCTTTAATTCCACCTCTCTTGTATGGTTCAGACTTTGTCACCTCACCTAAAGACAAAGCTGAATTGTTTGCTAAAAACTTTTCATCAATATCATCTCTTGATTTCACTAGTTGCGTTCTACCTGTAATTGCCAACAAACAGGTTGATCCATTGCTTGACATTCGTATCACTCCAGCTGCTGTATCTAAAGTGATTTCCTGCTTAGACTCTTCTACAGCTTGTGGCCTGGACAACATACCTGTTATTATCTTGCATAAGTGTTCTCCGGAGCTGTCGTCTATACTCTCAAAACTATTCAACAAGTGCTTATCAGAGTCTTGTTTTCCAGCCTGCTAGAAAGCGGCATCTGTTATCCCTATCTTCAAAAATTCTGGAGAGCAATCTGATTCGTCTAACTACCGTCCCATTAGTCTTCTTCCTATCATAAGCAAGGTTTTTGAATCTTTAATTAACAAACACTTAATTTCTCATCTTGAATCTAATAACTAACTTTATGACCATCAATATGGATTTCGATCTTCTCGTTCTACAGCTGATTTGCTAACAGTAATAACCGACAGGTTTTATCTTGCATTAGATAAAGGTGTAGATGTTAAGGCCATCACTCTTGACATTTCAAAAGCTTTTGATAAAGTTTGGCATGCTGGTCTTCTCCATAAGCTTTCTTCTTATGGTGTATCTGGCAACATCTTTAAGATTATTGAATCCTACCTTTCCAATCGTAGTATAAAAGTTGTCCTCGATGGACAGCAAACTTTATCTTATTCTGTAACTTCAGGGGTTCCTAAAGGTTCTATCCTTGGCCCTTTTTTTTATTTACATTATTGATCTTCTAGATATTCTCACATCTTGGTGGCATTTTTTGCTGATGATACTATCATTTATTCTTGTTGTGATAAAAAACCAACACTCTCTGATTGCTTGGAGGGGCATTTGAGTTTGAAAAGGATCTCACTTCTGCAACAGCATGGGGCTCACAGTTTTTATCTTGCATTAGATAAAGGTGAACTTCAATACAGATAAAACTCAATTTTTTTCAGCCAATCGTTATCGCAATAATTTAAATCTTCTAATATTTATGAATGGTAATGTACTCGATGAGTCATTCACTCTAGGATTAACTCTTACTTCCAATCTTTCTTGGAAACCATATATCAGATCTGTTGCAAAATTAGCGTCTGCTTAGGTTGCATCTCTTTATCAAACTCGACACTTTCTTACTTTGGATTCTATTCTCTATCTCTATAAATCTCAAATCCGGCCTTGTATCAAATACTGTTGCCATATCTGGGACCAATCTTCTAATGATGCCCTTTCTCTTTCAGACAAGGTGAAAAAACACATTGTAAACATAGTTGGACCTGCTTTTGCAGCCAACCTTTAATCATTATCACATCGTCGTAAGGTTGCTTCTCTTTCTCTTTTCTATAAATACTATAATAAGCACTGCTCTAAAGAGCTAGCGTCTCTTGTGCCATCTACTAAAATTCATTCTCATGTTGCTCGTCATTCAATTATTTCTCATCCTTCTCTTTGACTGTTCCTAAGTGCTTCAAAAACGCTTATTCTTCTAGTTTTTTTTTTCGAAAATCAGTTCTTTGGAATTGGCTTCCTTCCTCTTGCTTTCCTGATTCATATAATGTGCAATCCTTTAAATTGTCCGTCAATCGTTATCTTGCTCTACAATCTTCATCATTTCTCTTCCAGTAACTTCCAACTTTAACTAGTGATTGCTTGCAGCCTTTTTGGAAGCAAAAAAATATATATATATTTATAAATGTTTTTTGTTGTTGTTTTTTTTTAATTAAAATTAATATTTTAAATAATTTTTTTTTTTTAATTTTGTTAATAGCCTCTACCAGAAAAGTTTACTTTCAGCAAGCACATTAAAGACAAGTTTGATTCAGATTTTTTAAGGACTAGACAAAAGGCTCTGCACAAATTTATGAATAGAGTTGCATTCCATCCAGTGATATCTTTTAATGAGTATGTAAAAACATTTTTGACTGCAAAAGCTTGGGTATGTTATATTAACCATGATTGCATTTTTTTAATATTTTTGTTTTGCTAGGTTTTGTGAAAAATGTTTTTATATGTTACGAAGTAAGTTTTGTAACTTTAATCACTTGAGTTTCAATTGTTTGACAGGAAATGACAACAGCACGTAAAAATCAGTCTGGCACTACATCGCTTATTGGTGGTAGTGTTCGCAACACAGCTGCTCAGTTTCTGATGAAAAATCGTAGTGAGGAGTTTTCCGATGTAATGAAGTACAATGTGCAATTCCAAGGAAAAATTAAAACATTTGCAAACATCACTGAAAATATCGCTGAAGAGCAATTTTGTAAGAAATTAAAAAAAAAACAACATATATTTATTGTTTATTATTTTAAAATTATTATAAACAGTGTTAAAAGGTCTTTTTACTTTGAGCATTCCCTATCCCTGATTTACAACTTTGCTAGCCATGTTTGGGACTATATATATAGCTTGTATATAAAATTAATCTTGGATAGATGAGGTAAAAACTTGTTATGAAAGATGTACTGAAGATTTGAGAAGAAACTGGAAAAAAGCTTAGTATAGTATTTAATTAAGTGATCAAAGAAATGGTCACTCAATCAAACACAAAAGGAATCATGATATGTTGAAATTCTATCCGGAATCATGATGTATAAAAATTCTATCAGGAATCATGATGTGTTAAAATTTAATCAGGAATCATGATGTGTTGAATCAAGAATCATGTATTGAAATTCAATCAGGAATGGTCACACAATCAAACACAAGAGGAATCATGATGTGTTGAAATTCAGAAGTGAGTTAGATTATAGAAAAAAAAGCTTCTTAAAAAAAAGAAAATGTCCAAGTAAGTCACAAATGAAAACCTTTAAAACACAAAGCAAAATGAGCTACATATGTTAGATGCAACCAGGGTATAAAGTGACATACTAAATTTAGAGCACAAGAAAAGTATACACAGTACCATAAGAAAGATTTTAGAGAGATTTCATGTCTTGACAGTTTTGGCTGATGGCAGGTTATACCTTCATGTATTAAATACTCAAATATCAAGTTTTCAATTTTATTTCTCTCTATTCTTCACTGCCAAATGGCATATCATGTTGATGGTTTTCTGAGTGGTAATTTTTAATCTTCCATAAATATTTCTTAGATTGATTATCTCTGTTGACTTGATGCAATGAATGATATCATGAACAGTTGTTAAGGCATCTTCAAACATGCAGCACTTGATTATTCTAATAATTTTAATGTATGTAGAGAATTTAGGATATTTTCAACTGATTGGTTGATAACTGTATTGCAAGCAAGCATGTTTTGCATTTGTAAATAATTATCTATAATAGTAATGATGTTTTTGGCTATAACTATATATAATCATATTACCTCTCCCAAGAGTAAGGCAGAACTGCTTGCAAAGAACTTTTCTTCGAATTCAACTCCTGAATCTTATATTCTCTTCCTTCCATTCCAATTAAACATTTTTTACCCATATTTAGACATTCGCATCACTCCAACTTCCATTGCTAAAGTCATATGTGGTAGTGGTGTAGTGGTATAGCGATCATTTCATAAGCAAGAGGTTCGAGTTCGATCCCCAACACATCCCTGGTAGTACCGCGCTTAACTTGTTTCTCTGCGCAGCGGCCTTGTTTGTCAAGGTTTGTGTTTCAGATTTATAGAGTTCAGAGAGGGTTACAACCACAATTAAGTAGCCTCCTGGTCTGTAGTGGCCTTCTCGGCCTTGGGGAGGCGAATTAACATAAAAAAAATAAATATCTTAATTAAACTCTTCTACAGTTTGTGGTCCAGACAAAATTCCTGTCATAGTCTTACTAAAGTTTTCTCCATAACTACATAGTTAATGCAGTACATCTTTTATTCAAGGAGTATTAAAAAAAGAAAATCTGAAAATGAAAGCTAAATGAAGAAATAAAAGCAATTGGGCAAACTAAGAGTTTGTTTAAACTATTGGCAAAAAAAAAATTTGTGCATTCTAGAAGGCGATGAAACTTATTGCAAAAAAAAGGCACTTAGTGCTTCCTGGTAACCAATATACTATTTTCAGTCAAAACGTTATAAAGCATCTGACAGATTAAGCACATTTGAGTTTAAAATTTTTTGTTGCAAGTTCCTTGTATGGCAGATTTTGAATTTGTGATCTTTAAAATCTTTCTTTCCTAACATATCAATTTTTGACATAAAATCTGTGACAGAATGGTTTGAAAAACAACTTCTCTCTCTAATTAAAAAACATGAACGACTAACTTTATTTTGGACAGATCTGGCATTGATCCGATATTTAAAAAAAAATTGATTGGTATAAAAAAAAACTTATTTAGTTCCAAAGGATGCTAATCTATCAAATTGTCATTGAATTTTACTGAGCAATGGTGAAGGCAATACTCAGGAAAAGAGGTTAATCTGCAAATAGTGTTAAAAGTTCCAAGAATTATGAAATGCTTCAAAAAAAGTTACAAAATCAAATTGTGGGTTTGATGAGGGATTTGGTTTAAGGGAGTTTACAAAAATTTAAATTACTAGCATTTGTCATAAAGTTGAAATTTTTTTTGTTAAAATAAAAACTAAAAATGCGCAAGTCAAGAAAAAAAAAAAATTGCTAAAATTGAATAATTTTAACAATTGAGTATTATCAGTTTATATATTTATTATTATCAATTATATAAATATATATATATATATATATATATATATATATATATATATATATATATATATATATATATATATATATATATATATATATATCTGAGTGTGTGTGTATATATATATATATATATATATATATTATTATCAATTTTGTATATATATATATATATATATACATATATATATATATATATATATATATATATATATATATATATATATATATATATATATATATATATATATATATATATATATATATCTGAGTGTGTGTGTGTATATATATATATTTATATATATTAGTATCAATTTTGTATATATATATACATATATATATATATATATATATATATATATATATATTTATATATATATATATATATACAGATATTAATATCAATTATATATATATATATATATATATATATATATATGTATATAAAATTGATAATAATAATAATAATAATAATATAATATATATATATATATATATATATAATTGATAATAATATGTATATATATAAAATTGATAATAATATACATATATAATTAATAGTAATAATTATATATATGTATATATATATATATATATATATATATATATATATATATATATATATATATAATATATATATATATATATATATATATATATATAATTGATAATACATACACAAACTGATAATACTCAATTGTTAAAATTAATCATTTTTAAAAAACTTTTGATTTGCGCATTTTAAGTTTTTATTTTATTATTATATATATATTATATATATATAATATATATATATAATATACTATATATATCGATATATTATATATATAATATTGTATATATAATATTGTATATATATATATAATATATATATATATATATTATGAAGATATAATATATATATATTATATATATATATATTATTATTATATATATATAATATATATATATATATATATATATATATATATATATATATATATATATATATATATATAATAGATATATATATATATAAATATAAATATATATATAAATATATATATATATAAATATAAATATATATATATATATATATATATATATATATATATATATATATATATATATAATATATATATATATATATATATATATATATATAAAATTGATAATGACAAATGTATTGTGTTGTCATCCATATAGCAATTAAAGTTTTTCAAGCTATTTATTTTCTTTTATGTATCAGTTAAATTTCTTTAAATTATTTATTTAACTTAATAAGTAAATTGGAATTTATTTCAGATATGATGGATGATTATTCGGAGTATAGTTCTGCATTTCAGTTATGGGCTAACTCAGAAACACGATTGGCTGATACTTTGCATGCTGTTTCTCAAAGTTTCGACAAAAATAAAGCAAGCCTTAAAAATTTGGTTTGTAATATTTAGTAAATTTAAATTTGAAATAGTTTTTTAATGTACTTTAATTTCATGTATCTTTAACAATATTCAAAGTATAAAAAAAATTAAAATATGCAAAGTTAGGAGAATAATAATCCCCTAATGTGATTCATTAATTATTTATTGGCTTTAATAGTTAATTACTTTATTTATTAGTTACCATTAGTCTTTCATTCTTTATTAAATGCTGTAACCTTTATTTTGCCTAAGTTTAAATTTTAATTTATAAGTTATTTTATAGATTTTATAAGATTTTTTAATTTCAAATATGAGTTTGATTCCTTAGCTTCGTACACACGAATCTCGTGTATGTGAACCACTAAGAGAGTATCTTTTGTATTCTGATGCTGTCAAGGTATTTCATTTTGTTTTGAAAAAAACAAAATATGTTTTGTTATTAACATTATTTATTAATGACAAGTATATTAAGTTACATTCATGAAACACAATAATTTTTTTAAAAATATTTCAGCTTTCTTAAAATTTTATAAAAGTTTTTAAAGACTTAAAAAAATGTTATTGATCAAATGTTTGTGTTTTATATCTATTAGTAAAAAAAAAAATTAAATTTTTTATAAAACAAAGTTCATGTAAAAAATCAATCTTTTAATAATCCCAAAATTTAATTTTTAAAATTTTCCAAAATAAAGATTATAGTTTCTAAGTCATTGCAGTATTTACATATTTACAAAAAAACTTACTTAGAAACAAAATCTATATTTGCTATATAGTTATAGAATTAATAATTTTCAATATATATTTATTGCAAGTATGTAAGATTGTTTCCCTTTATTGTGCTAGAGAATACATGAGAGATCATAGTTATATGTATTGTGCTCTCTGGTTTAAAACAGCTTTGTATTGTTGTCTAGGTACGAAAAATATTTATATATAATTAGTTCTAATAAATAGCAAATATAGAAACATAGTATTTAGAATAAATCTATATCGATATAGGGTGTTGGTTCACTGTCCATCATTAACTGACCATACCCATGTGTCTACTATCAGTTGGTTTCATGCATTGTATCTGGCATCAATGTTTTTTGTGTTTTTCTTTCTCTATTTTAAATTATCATGTAAAATTCATATTTTTGGACGTGTTCTTCTTAATTCTCTTTTCCCATTTCATAATAGTTTTAGTTAATGTTATCGGCGTGGTAATTGTTGGTGTTGAAGTTGTTGGTGTTGATATTGTAGTAGGTGGTGTTGATGCTGCAGTAGGTAGTGTTAATAATGCTGGATTGTTTATCTGGAATACAAAGTAATAGTTTGATTGGGTTGTTATCTTGTTTTTGTTATGAAATAATTTTTTTTCAATATTAAAAATACCTTTATTTGCATAAATGTATTGTCAAGAAGATATAAATCATTCCTGTCTTCATTATATTCCAGGGTCACAAGAGGTTTTTTTGCTGCCCATAAATCATTTAAACCTTGTTGTTTTAATTTTAACAAATAACGATTTTTGATCACTCTTTGTTTTTCAAGATCTAAAATTCGTTGCTCTTCTCTATAAAATAAAAGTTATAATCATTATTACTATCACAGTCATCATCATCATCATCATCATCATCATCATCATCATCATCATCATCATCATCATCATCATCATCATCATCATCATCATCATCATCATCATCATCATCATCATCATCATTATCATCATCATCATCACTATTATTTTCATCATCATCATCCTCATCAATCATCATCATCAATCATCATCACATCATTATCCTTATTTTAGTTAAAACATTAGCTTACTGTCTTAGTCGTTCTTGTTCAGCTTTAATTCGCATAATCTGTATTTTATTATCTCGCTTACTTTGTATTTCTCTTTGTATAGCAAGTTGTTTATGTCGTTCTTCTTCAGCTTTGTTTTCCCATTTTGTTGTTATTGGAAGTATAGATAGGTCATGTGTATATGACTATAAAGGTAAATTTTGGCTGTTTTATGATATCTTAGGAATTTAAGTTTTATATATACGGTAAACTATTTATATATATTTAAATTGAAGATTTTTTAAATTTATTTATAGATTTATAGAAATTTATAGGTCTATAGAAACTTATAGATTTATAGAAATTTATTTCTCAAAAAATCCTTTGATCATATAAATTCATTTTAATTGTTGAATGAGTTTTTTTAATGCAGATAATTAAGAATACATTAATATAATAAAGACAGCTAGGAATAAATTACATATTTTGTCTGTAAGTTTTTTAGAACATGAATGAAAACTGAAAGTATCGAATGAAATTGAATTTTAATGATCTCGAGATGATAAAAACATTTTATTAAATGATGAAAAATAATGAAGAATTTTACTAAATATAGGTGATGAATCAACAAATTTTGATAAAACAAATTGATGATTGAATAAATTTTAGTGAACGAATTGATAAACGTATGAACTGTACTGAACGTATGAAACGTATGAACTGTATAAATTGAATAAACAAATTTTACTCAATACGCTTATAAAAGAATTAATGTTACTGAATACATTAATTAGTGAAATTATCTGAATGAATGAATAAAAATGTTCTAATAATACTTAAATTGAATTAAATTTCTAAATGAAGAAAAGTTTTTATCAAAAATATTGTATAAATTTGAACAAAATGAAATGCTTAAAAATTTTTTACTTTGACAAATTGTGAAAGAATTTTTTTTAAATTTAATTCTTATATCCTAAATTTTAAGTTCAGTTAAGTTTAAATTTTATGTTAAATATACTGAAATATATAATTAAATATATAATTATGTTAAATATACTGAAATATATAATTAAATATATAATTATATCACTGTAGTGATTGTTAAAGAGTTTGAGTGTTAAATATATTGTGGAGAGTTTAATATATTGTAGAAAGTCTTCACATCAATATAAAAGCTAAAATTTACAAAAACATTTGATACATAAATTCTAACTACATACCTTCTCGTTTTGTTGTATATTGTCTTCAAGTTTTACATCCTGTGAAACAAGGTTGTTTGATATTTCGCTATTCTGTCCAAGAATGATTTTTTTCTTTTTTTTTTCTTCAAAATTTAAAAGTTTATTACTAGAAATTTTATTAACTTGAATATCTTTAGCTCTACTTGGTTTGTTACTATAACCATCTTTGACTTCACTTGGTTGTTTACCTTGGACATCTTTTAGTCTTCCAAATTGGTTAACTTGAACAATTGGTCTCTTGACTGACTGACTAGTTTGATCTTCTTTGTCCATGTTTGATGGATTAACTTTAACATCTTTATCTCTACCTGGTTGGTTTTTAAGATTAACTTTATCATCTCTAACCTTTATTCTGTCTGCGATTAATGCCTTTTCATTAGTATTAAATTTTTCCACATCAAGTGACCTCATTTCGCTATCATTCAAATGAAGCAAAGGTATCCCGTTTAGCATGTTATTCATCTGTAATTTTTTATGTTGTATTTTTGCAAACTCCCTTTTAAGATTTTCTTCTCTTCTTTGAAGTTCAACTATTTCTTGCCATATTTTGTTGTTAATCTGTCCTTCTATATTAATTTTTTGTCTCTCTTGGTTTTGCCTCAGTTGTTCGGCTTCATGTTTTTGTTTTGTTTGCAACTCCACTTGCTTTTTTTGTATCCCTTGAGATCGTTCTTTTAATTCTAACTCTCGGTATAGCAGTTCTTTTATTTCTTGAAATATTTTTCCTCTTGAATTATTTTCTTTTTCTTCTATTTCTTCAATTTCGGAACTTTTATTATGTAAAAGATTCTCTAATTTAATTAACTCTTGCATTATTATTTTTTCTTCATAAATTCCATTTTCAACATAGTGCCGAGGTTCCAATTGCATACTATTTATGAATAAATCATCGTCGTCTTTTCTTTTTTTAGTTCTGTTTAATTTAGACCATTGCGTGCGCAGTTCTTCTTCTCGTTGTTTAAAGTCATTAATTTCTATAGAAATTAATTGACGAGTTTCGATGTTTTCCTTTAGCTGAGTTTTTTCTGGTTCCTCTAAAGTCCTGTTTAGTAAGATGCCTCGCCCTTTATATTTAGCTTGAAGTTCAAGTTCGCGAAGTTTTTCTTCCTCAATTTCTCGCACAATACGGTCACGACTATCTTCAATTTGTGTTTCTTTTTCGCTCTCTGTTTCGCTGCTAGACTGGTCACTTTCAACAAACGTGCCCCGCTCTATTCGTAATGCTTTTTCGCGGGCTTTAGCTTCATAGATATCTTGAAAAATATCATTTCGATGATCAACAGGAGAAGTGCTTTTTGTTTCTAAATCATTCTCGTTTTCTAAATATAGTTCTTCTTCGGAGTGAGAAAAGTTTAACAGGCTGTTGTTTGTGATGCTGAACTGAAAGTCTTCTAGTTTTTCGTCTTCCTCAAATGAATCCTCGGTAATCTTTTGATCTTGGGAATTCTCTCCTTCATTTAGAAATGTGTCAATGTTTTTTTTCGTATTTGTAAATACGGTAGGTACTGCTTCTTTTTTTTCTTCGATCTCATCGGTATCACTGGTTTCGTCAACATTTGATTCTTGGAAATCACCATTCATCAAAAGGCTATGAATAAATATTTTTAAGGTAAAACAAAGGTAAAACAAGAAGATATAAATAAGTGAACTCTGTGAGACAGTGATCAAAATACTATGAAAAAGGAAAAAGAAACACAGGAAAAGTGCGTAAAAATCAAAAAATATTATTAATTTTAATTTATTAATCAGTTTTGTCTCTCACAAATCTATTATCAGTTTAGTCTCACAAGTTGTACAAAAAATTTTAAAAATATTAAACCTTTGAAAAATATTTTGATGGGTTAAACCATTCTTAACTGGTATTGGTTCATCCATTATTGAGTTTGTTAAATAGTGCTCTGTATATGCATTCTGGTTATCTTCAGTTTTATTCAATAAAGCAAGTTTAGCTGCGAGTGATCGTTCTTTCTCTTTTAGCAATTCAAGTTCTTTTCTTGCTCGTTCGATTTCTTGAGATTTGGTTGTCATGACTGCGAGTCTAAATAGCATTATAGAACTTTTGAAGGTTTTTAACAATTACAATAATTGAAAATTTTATTTGAATATAAACTTAAGACAATTAATTTAAATGAAGCAAATTAAATTTTTATGAAAAAAAGCTTTATATATATATATATATATATATATATATATATATATATATATATATATATATATATATATATATATATATATATATATATATATATATATATATATATATATATATATATATATATATATATATATATATATATATATATATATATATATATATATATATATATATATATATATATATAATATATACATATATAACACACACGCATAAATATATAAAAAAAGAACTCTAAATTTGCTAATGGGCCCTTTAAATTTGCTGGGGCCCCCTCTATTAAGGGTGTGGGGTAGCCTAGCTACGGCTACATACATAAATAGGTATGTATGTATATATGTATATATGTATGTATGTATGTATGTATGTATGTATGTATGTATGTATGTATGTATGTATGTATGTATGTATGTATGTATGTATGTATGTATGTATATTATATATTGTTGTAAATATATACATATACACACACATACACACACATATATATATATATTTATATTTTCGCACACTGAAACAAACAAATTTTTCGATGTAATAAAAATGTAAAACATTGAAATACCTGAAATATGTTGAGGGATTACTCGTCATTTGTTAGCCATTTTTCTTAAATATTGCGTTTATTATATTAAACAAGCCAGAAACGCTCAAAAGTGTAACGTAAAAAAAACCGTTTAAAAATTCATTAATATAATTCATTTAATCAAATTGTACGATTTTCTCAACGCTTTCTCAGCAAATGAATAATTTATATCTTGAAGTATTCTTATATTCAATACAATTGTAAATTAAATATTTTCATTCGTTTTAATATTTTTACACTTTTCTCGTTCTATTTTGTTAATGAATTTTTTTTTATTTTTTATTTTTTGATTTTCAAAATGTTTGAAAATGATTACGAGTTTTATAAAAAATGTTAGTATTTTATGAATAATATTTTTGATATTTTAAAAGGTTATCATAAAATAATAGACTTATACTTTTACATTAGCTTATATATTTGTGTCTAAAACAAGACACAATAGGAAACTGGGCATCAAATTGTTAATTCATTAATCATTAAATCTCAAAACAAGAACCTTTTTTCTAACAGTAAACTAAAAACTTCGTTTTATTAATATACGAGTATTGAAAACTTTTTGTATGGAACTCCTAATTTTTCAACTAATTATTTCATCATGAAAATATGGAAAATTGTGGTTGACGATGTCTCATAAATTTTGGATTATTCAATTTAAAAACATCAGTCATTTAATGAGCGATTCTTTTGTTACATTATTTGTAGTGGTTCTTAAATTTTTTATCAGTATTATCAGTTTTTATCAGTTTTTATCAGTATTATCAGTTTTTATAGTGTCTGAAGTTTCACTGTATAATTAGTTTTATTAAGCGAATTGTATAAGTAAGAAAGTGGTGATATATATAATCTGAATTCATATTAACCTATAACTTCCTATTTTCAATTGCTTAAACTTTGACATTTTAAATGATCTATTGGTCGTATTGGAAAAAGCGGTGTTTTTGTCAATAGATACAATGAAAATACGTTTGCTTGACTGGCTGCCGAAACTCTAAAAAACATTTGACCAATCACTGCTTTTCAATTATTATAGTGAGCAAAATTTAAAAATATTTTAGAAATTATTTTAAATCCACTTATTATCCACTTTTATTTAAAAGTTTATGTATAAATAGGTTTTAGATTGAATGTTCAGAAGAGGATACCTAAGGAAAACTTATTTTTTGTGTATATATAGTGCTAGTGACTTGTTTGTATATTAAATATTTTTATTACCTAAATTAGTTACGCCTAATAATACTTTTAGGATGCAATGAAACGGAGGGATCAGTTTCAAATAGAACAAGAGCTTTCCGCTGACGAATTAAATAAAAAACGTTTGGAAAAAGAGGAGGTATCAAATTTTCTCTGATTCTCAAAAATGATTTACAATTGGGAGTTTGTACAATTGGTAAGGTAAAAAAGTACAATTGGGAGTTTAATTGTTTAGTTATTACTTTAGCTCGAGTCTTCAAATGCGAAATCAATATCCGCGTTTTTTTCCAAAGATCCTGAAAAAGCGCGAGAAGAGAAGATAAGCAAACTAAATCAACAAATTAAAGAAGTATGTTTAAAATTATTTACAAACAATGTTTTTTTGTACATCTTTAAATTCAGTGTTTGAAATAATATTTTTTTTTTATTCAGTTGCTACTGGAATCAGATTTGCTTTCCGACAGACGCGAGAAAGCTGATCACGATTTTAAAGCAGATTTGGAAAGATGGGAAAAAACTAAAAAGCGCGACTTGAAAGAGTTATTTTTAGATATAGCTGAAAGGCATATAAAATTTTACGAAGCAGTAAGTCGTTCTAATGGAGAACGCTTTTCCACAATTATTTTTAGTTAAATTTAGTATTGGCTAAACCTTTTTTAAAACTGTATTCAGCATGACCTAGATCCATTTCTGGTAGTGGCGCTTTATTTTATTGTGTATACCTATAACTCAAAATGTGTAAAACTTACTTGACATATATAGAGCTACATTTTACTGTTTTAACTCTGTTCAATTTTATTTAATTTCTTTTAGAATACTGCTGCTTGGCAGGAAGCATACGAAGCTATAAGCAAGCCATCTAAAACTCATACTGTTGTTTAATATGCGGCTTTTTTTTGTTAGAAACTCATTCTTATTTAAATTTGTAATTTTTTGAAGCCTTATTTTATTATATAATTATTTTTTACTTAAAAAATTTTTTGTATTATTTTTTTGTTTTAACGTCAATGGGTTATTGTGTGTTTTTGACAAGTAATTACTGTATTGCGTGAATATTTTCACATCGTTAATTGATCGTGTTGTTAAACGTTACGTGCAAACCCTATCAGAGTCTGTTGGGTTATTTAGCATGGGTTTCTATTACAAATCTGTGTGATTTGAATATTTAAATATTGAACAAAAAAATCGTCACTTTGAGGCACAAACCTTAAAACTACTCGATCTCGTGTATGCTCTGAAAGGGTTTGTTTGTCTTTATAATTTTTGTTCAAAAAATTTCTTTTGTGTAAACAGACTGCACTAAATAAATATTCAAAAAAGAAATGGTTGTGTTTTTTTACATAGTATCGGTAAAACAACTGCTTGTTTAGTAATTACACATTGCAAAATAATTGTATCAATGCGGTAGTTGCTTTAAATTTAACCTAAACACTAAGTGCTATGTTCAGAAATGGATCCAAGAATTTTTGGTGGGGATGGGGGTGTGGGGGGTGTTGAAATGTTTTGTTATTTTGCATCACTTTTGCGTCTCCTAAAAAAATAAAAAATAAGGTCCTCTATTTCTAAGATAGTTTAGGACTTTCAGATTCTGGTGGGGAGGGGGCGTGAACACCCCATTCCCCTTAAATCCGTCACTGTCTTTGTTGAAAATTAAAAAAGCCATTGCATTGATAAATTAGTAAACTAACTATATTGATACTGCTTTAATAATAATTGATAACGAGTTGCTTTCGTGACCCGTTCAAACGGAGCGTAGTCGATATTTTTTTTACAACCGTATTTATTTAACTTATTTATTTAACATATTTTTACGTTTTACTCGAGATTTACTCCGTGCGTTTTTTTTAAGCGGATAAAAATATAAGGGAAAAAAAAAAGCGAACTAAAAAATTAGAAATAAAAAATAATTATTCATTATAAATGTACCACCAGGAATTTCAAAACCAAGATTCAAATGCAGCATTAATGGAGTTAGAAAAAGGTTACTTGATTATAGATTAGATACTTATAAAAAGCTACAATATTATTAAGTATAATTAATTGATTGTTAGTAAAAATAATTATTTGTCGAAAATATTCAAAATTATTTTAGCTATTTAACACTTTTTTTGATGAAAGTGTACAATTCTAATAGGGAAACGTTGTGGTTATTAAAAAATGCAAAGCCATATACAGTAGGTTTTCCAAAAATAAAGTCTAAAAATTCTATTTTTGTCTTTTTTTGGTGGAGATTTATCTGTTCGATGTCGTGGATCTCTAAATGATACAAATGTGCAATTTAAATATCATTAATAACATAATTAAAACATAAGTTCTTGCATAACTAAGATTCTTCTCTTTGACTTCTATATGGATCACTCCTAAATGCTTGGCGCTAAGTGTACAAAAAGAACCTTAATATTATAAGTTTTCTCTTAACGTAGTTGTAATTATTTTTTACTTCATACCCTGCTTTTTGCAATTTTTTTTGTTAAAAATTATTAAAAAATTAGTGAGCAAAACTGATTAAAAAAATTGATGACATTTATATTCAGTTAAAAGCATTATTTATTTGATTGATTATGAATTTACATGATTTTAATTTAAAACACAGAATTTATATCATATAAATAATTTGTATAATTTCACTAAGCCATTTTTTTAAAATTTTTTTATTAATCTAAATTATCTTGAAATTTTTGTTCACTACATACAAGTATTTGTAAATTCAGAATCATACATCATAATTTCAAGTTTATTTTCCTGTAGTTAAGTTAAAGCTCCTTTAAAAGCCAGAAAACACAATAAATTGTTTACTGATTGTGAAGCATGTTGAATTTTGTAACTTATAATTTCTTGTTTATCACTATTACTTTTTGTAATGTTTACATAAACAAAAAAAAAAACTTTTATTTTATCATCATAATAATTAAATTCATTTAATGAAACTTGTTTGATTAACAATAATTTATTATAAATCTATGCCATTGAATATTAATTATCAGCTCGGAGTCCTGAAGTCTTTTCTGCCATTATGCATAAAAGCTCAGAGTTTTAAAATTTATCTAACCTAAAAGTCTTAATTTTTTTCTTTTAATAATTCATAAGCTTATACGCAATTTTGGAGCTTCTGGATTTGGAGATTCTTAAATAATTTTTTTTTTGACTTACAAATCCAGTCTTTTTTTGGACTCCACATCCCTGGTTTTTTATTGCTTATTCAATTGCAAATATATCTGCAAGAAATAACAGCAAACCTTGTTTAAATATGCCATCTAGAACTGGTTATATTGTGATAGTGTCACTTCATCTCACTATAAATAAAAAATAGACTTTTTTTCTAAAGTGCATAAATATACCACTATATTTATATAGTGATATATTTAGTAGGGAGTGGGGGTGGGGCGAGGTTTTCCAAACGTACATTTAAATAAATAGTTTTTAAGTTTAAAAAACTTGTTTAGAAAGCCAAAATGAATTGAGGGATAAAATGAGGTGATTAGGGCTAACTGTATAAATGGGAATGTTGTAATAGAATTGATACTATAAAAGATATCTTCTTTAAAATTTATAAAGTACCTATTGTTGACGGATCCATTCAAGACTTTAAATTATTGTCCTAATTAATTTCTTCTGTTTTTCTCTAAATATTAGAAAAAATAATCTTCAACAGAATTTACAGTTATTTTGTTAACAATGGATTTTTATATGATAATCAATTTGGTTTCCAGAGAAACAATTTTACTGAACACACGATGTTCCAACTAACGTGAAGCGTTTCTGACTCTTTTAAAAATTCTCATCATATACTAAGAGTATTTATCAGTTTGCCTTAAAGCTTTTGATCAATCGCTATTCTAATTAAAAATTTAGAACTCAATGGGACTAGAGATAAATCCCATGATTCAAAAAGGTTCAAAAGCTGATTTAAAAACAATTCTTTACAATCATAACTTTTTAATATCAAAGACTCTTCTTTGCAGTTATTAATGAATGTAACATTTAGTGTCTCACTAGGATATATAATTAGGCCTCTCTTATTTTTAATATACGTAAACAATCTTTGCAAAGTCTCTAACATAACCACTATAGGTTTTGAACCTATTCCAATCTCAGGAAAACTTAAGTATGCTTTTTAATAATATGACAAAATAATTTAACAAAATCTTATATTGGTTTTAAAAAAATAAATTGCCCCTAAATATTAATAAAATATAATGGGCACTTTTTTACCGAATCTCCAGAAAAAACGGCCTACCAAGCACAATACCTGACTTCTTCATTGATACTGTAATACTAAAAAGGGGGAAAGGTACAAAACTTCTTAAATTTTTTGTAGACAAAAACCTGGAAACAATTAGTGGATAACATCTCAATAAAATTTGTTAAAGTATTGGAGTTATATATAAAGCTAGACATTTAATAAACAACAATTACATAACTATATTATTCATTTATCCATTGCCATTTAGTTTTTATAAATATTATAGGGGAAGAGTGCACAAAACTTAAATCTTTTTATCAGCATCAGAAACTATAATTTATTAAGGTTTGTTTGTATTTGTTAATTTAATCATCTTGTAGTAATAAATAATTAAAATATCATAATAATAGTAATACATTAATAGTGAGTTTTCTTCATTCTTCGATTTGGGGTTATCTTCGTTCTTGGATTTTTCTTATAATTGGTTTTGTAAAGGGCTTCATAATAAGATCCTATGATCCTAATCTTCATGATAAGATCAATATAATTCTTAAATTCTGGCCAGTTATATTTTTAATTCATTTGTTCTTCAATATTTATTTAGTGAAGGAAAACATAAACACACACACAAATATAACAACAACAACAACAAAACTGAATTATAAGTCTTAGTTAAGCTCTGTGAGGGAATGAATTTTTTTTTTTACTTGATATGTAAAAATTAAATGATTTTAAAACTACAAGCAACAGAATTTTTATTGTTAGAACAATTTTAGTCAAATATTCTAAAAAAGATGGAAAGCAACTTGATAACTTATAGAAAACGAGTTCAAAAATATCTCATAAGGTCAAGTTTACAGATTATTAAATTTAATAAAAATATAAAAATAAACTTTGTCAAAGAGAAATGTGGTATGCAGTTGTGGTACAGTGTCTGCTTTGTTAACAAGAAGTACTTAGTTTGATCCCTGCCATTCCCATCTTGACTCTTGGCACAGGCAAAGGGGAAACAGTTGAAAAAAGCAATGTAAAAAGATGCATGTAGAAATTATATCATTTTACAAAATTAACATGATGAAATGTTATTTAATGTTTGTTATTTTATAAAATATATTGCATTTTGGTTATTTTCAAGTAAGTTAGAGGACACTATTCTTAAAAGGTCAATAAGTTTTACAAAAAATTCACATAAATCTAAAAACACCATTTGTCCCTTAAAAGTTTAACTACATAATATTTTTTAATCTTTTTTTGGTCTTATCGGTTTTATCTTGTTCATTTGGGTCTTTATTTTTGTGATTTAGGCTCGTTCTTATCTTGATAGTAATGCAAAAGTTTTAGTCTTTTTGATCTTACATGTTAGGTCTTGTTGTCTTGATCTTGTTGTCTTTACTCCATTTATGGTTGTCATAGTTGTTAATTACAAGTTAATTATGATTTTACTTTACATATAAATTTTTTTCATATTTCTTAACCATAATTAATAATTAGTAGTTATTATTAACCAGTTTGTGTTTAGGTCTTCGAAGTGGAAAGGCAGGTGAGCAATGTGGAGCCATTGTTCATGTTCCAGCATTATTAGAAAGACATCCTTATCCTATACTTGTTAATTCAGCATTTCTAAAGTTGGCTGATGCTTTTCGCACCGGGTATAATTTTATTATATATACATATATATATATATATATATATATATATATATATATATATATATATATATATATATATATATATATATATATATATATGTATGTTTGTTTGCCGAGATAAAGTAAAAATAAATACATAATGTTTACTACTAATTTAAAAAGCTTCATGCACAAAAATAAATACGTGTTTACGCAATCATCAGGTAAGAAGTACATTATGTTATTTTGTTAAAATACATTTTGGTCTAATTATACACAAAAAAACAACGTGCAGAAACAAAAAGCCTTTTAATGTTTGCAAGTGTGCTTCAATCCTTTGGTTTTCTAATCTTTGGGCTTGCGGTTGTCAAGCAAAAACTTGTTTTCATGATAACACTTTGATATTATTTCAGATTTTTTGTTCAGCAAATCTGGGGTACCTGTGTATGAAATTATTAAAAATTTTTCCTGGAGGCAAAGTAAAGATTTTTTTGTGATGTTATTGTATGCAGAACTTTTTCAATTATTGACCATTTTGGTCAATAATTGAAAAAGTTGGCTGTTACTTTGAGGTTTTCTTTTATTTGCCATATGTATTTGAAATAGGTGGTTGAATTTTTTTGCTAAAGAAATACAGATAATAAATTAAATTTTTATATATATATATATATGTATATATATATATATATATATATATATATATATATATATATATATATATATATATATATATATATATATATATATATATATATATATATATATATATATATATATATATATATATATATATATATATAAATGTAGCTTAACTCAATATACATATTTACATTGTTAAAAGTTAAATTGTCATTATTATTTTAAAGTATCACATTGTAATTAAATTTAATTTAAAACCATATTAAAAATCATTCAAAGTCTAAATATCTTTAAATTAAACATTATTGTTATAAAATATCTATCAATGAAATTTAAAAATGTTGTTTGAAAAAAAAAATTCCTTATTTTAAAAAGCTTATACTTCCATATAAGTTTTTAAAAAAATGTTAAAATGTTTCTTATGTTTAAAGATAATGGGTGCTTTGAAGTTTTATCTAATAAACAAACAAACACGTCCATACCTGTTTAAACATGAAATTAATAAAATTATGTTACCAAAATAATTAGTAAACATCTTTCAGTCAATTATTACCCATAAGATATCTATTTAATAATAGTGTGCTAAACAAATTATAGTGAAGTAGTGTTTTTTTTTTTTTTTTAATTTTTTATTTTTGTATTGGCAAAACAGTCACAGTTAACAATTTATAAATGAAATCTGTACACTTAGGAGTGAAGGGTTCTGCAAAAGGGGTTTATCATACATTAAAAAGGCAGCAAGAAACCAACAGTAATAAAGAAAGAAAACCCATAATTACAACAGTAGATAAAGATCAATTTATAAAAGTAACTTTATAGGGAAAACCGAAGTTGACAAAATAAAATAAGAAAAACAGGTTGGTTTGGGCTTAAACTCGTAGAAATTAGACACTTTAAGAATGAGATTACTAATTCCAAATTTTTGATTCTAACAGAAGAGTCTTCGTCAGACAATTTAAGAACGAAAAAGTTTTTCCGGAGTGTAAAGTACCAACAATTAAACATAGTTATTATAATGTAATGGTTTGATAATGTTTCAGAAAAAAAAAGCCAGAAAAATTAGTCAAATATATGGCAAACTTAACAAAGAGGGATATTTACATGCTTCAAAATTGTGTTTGTCCTATTTGAATGAGAAAAAACAAGAAAAACTTATAGAAATTATGGTATGGTCATCCCAATTTTATGATTTTTCAATGACTAAGCTAGTTTGAGACAAGTTGGATAATGAGTTAAAAGTAAATCTTCAAGTAGTGCTACACAGATATGGGAGTGTCTGCAAGCAAAATGGTACTCATTGCTTTATTAATGCCCCTAAAATTTGTACAGCTGTCGTAAAAAACAAAAAGTTTTATTTAAATTTTAAACATTTTGAATAAGTAATTATTTTTTGTTTCTTAAAAATAGTTTTAAAAGTAAAAGCATTCTATTGCACACATTAAACCAGAGATTATTACAAACATTAAACCAAAAAGTAAATAATAAAAAATTAAAATTAAAAAAAATTACTTTTGTTCAAATTAATTTTTTTCCAAAAAAATAATTTTAGCATAAACTTGAACTAAAGGAAATATAATTCAATTTATTAAACAAAATTTTCTTCTCTCACTTTTTATTAGAAAACAATTTGAACGAAAAAATCAAATGAAAACATTAACTTAAAAATCCTTTTGCATGAAAAAATTAATTATACATAAATTTCAAATAGTATGCTAGATCTAGTAGCAATAAATTAGAAAAAAGGTGAAAAAATATCTAATGTTTTTTTGCTTTGATCTTACTCATTTGGTTTATACATATGATTAGTGCAAATATGAAGTTTAAAGTTCAATGACAATAATATTTTAATTCATTAATTAGAACAATTTTATTTATTTACTGCATTTTATTCTAAACGTGTTTTATGTTATTAATGTTAAATGTTTAAAAATATGTATGAAAAAGCTCTTTCTATTGTCAAACTGTCTTTCTATTGTCAAACTGTCTTTATATTGTCAACTTTTGTTTTATTTTTGTTTTATAGCTTTTTACAATTTTTTTGTTTTGTCGTCAACATGAACGTATTAAATAGTTTTCTAATTAAATTTTGTGTTTTTACTTTTACTTTTTAACTTTTACTTTTTTTTTATGTTAAGTAAAAGCAATTATTAAAAGTAATATTGTAATAGTATTTAATAAGTTACTTGCTCATTACATTATAACTTACTCATTACACTATAACTGCAACCAGGGCTGTCCCAAAGAGATCTTAAAGGAGTGTGTGTGTGTGTGTGTGTGTGTGTGTGTGTGTGTGTGTGTGTGTGTGTGTGTGTGTGACAGATCTGTTTTTTGCCTTGTAAGTCCTAGAAAAATTTTTTTGCTGACTAAGATCTAAAAGAAAAAAAAGGTCCTCATTGGCTGACATAGTTGGCAGACTATCAACGTTAGATCCAATTTTGCCGACTCCAGTGTCTAATTTGCTAAATAATAAATTTCTTAAGAGGGCTAGACACTCCCTACAATATTTATTAAACTCTAAAAACAAGAAAATTATTAGATAATATTTAAATATGAGAGATATTATGTTCAAAAAATTAAAATTACAAACTAATTTAGAGAATAGCAATGCACCCCCCCCTTACTGCAAAATGGCGCCAGAGATGAGAAAGAGAGAGAGAAGGGGGAGGATTCAAGTTTTTTTTTTTGCAATTAGATTTTTTTGCATTAATTTGAGGCCTGAAAGGAGACACCTTTTATTTAGTATTATCTCCTTTCAATTTTCTAGTAAATTCCACCATTTTGCTGTAAGTTTCAAAAAAACTGAAAAAATTATTATTAAATAAATGAATAATTTTTAACTTTAAAAGTTTTTAGGTGTTCTTTATTAGATTTGAGTTTGTAGAATGTCTAGCCATGGCAAAACAATAACAATTTTATATCAGCAAATGATATAAAAGCATTAATTATTCTTATTATAAATTTTTTCCAAACACTGTTGCTTTTTTTCAACAATAAGAAATTAGAATCTTGAATGTATTATCCTTTTGGAAAAACTTTTGAAAACCTCATGGCAAAATTAAAACAGATTTATTTTGGTAAAAAAAAAATTTGAAATAGTTAAGCTAATATTACTTAAACAAATTTTTCGTTTAATTTTCGCCCCTAGGTTTCTTTTTTAATTTAATTTATCTCCCCAAGGCTTCTGGGAAGGCTACTTTAGTCAAGGTGACTACTCAGTTTTTTTAATTATTTGTTTAACTCTCTTTCTGGTGTTGGGTGCATTTGGGTGCCAGCAGATTTTTTTCAAAAAAATTGTTTTAAAAGCAACCTTAAAATATATTATTGAAAATATTGTTTTAAGAAAAATCAATGGTTTTACTTTTTTCATATTTTATTGGAGCCCTTTTTAAATAATTTTAGTAAAAAATAATATATAAATATGTTTAAAATAAAATTTTAGTATAAAACTAAGGACATACAAATAAAAGTATTGTTTCTATAGAAACAATACCTATTGTATAGTTCTTAATGAATATAGTTGATTTTCCTATTTTTACAGCTCAAATTTTTTAAAGTTATGTGTGTTAAAAGCCATTCAGAGCAGCAAAAAGCATTTAAACAAAATATTCAATGTTGATGAATTCTATCTTCGATTTTTTGCAGTTATACACAGTAATGATCCAATTGCTCGTTCAGTTACATTGAGGTAAGTTTTTCTAAAATTATTGTTATTAAAATAAATTTAATTTTATCTAAAATATTATTGTTGGTTGAAGTCTTTAGCTAAGTTGTAACTTTTCCTACCCAAAGCATAATTACAAAAAAATTAGGACATGAATAAATAGTAAAAAACAAAACAGTTTATCAATTGTGTCTTTAAATTTAAATATCTGATTTAAATATTTCATTATAATCAGATGGTGATGAGCATTCTTTATCAGAATTTACACTAATTATAATGTTTCCAATGGTTTGTTCTTAATTTGATAAAGTTGATAAAGTATTTTCTGAAATATAATAAACCTTGAAATATAATAAACCTTGTGTCAAACATGGTTTGATCAAAAGACTTTTTAGTTGTATACCTAACTTAAAAAACATCTTTTGGCATATTGATAAAACAAGATTTTATAGTAAATATTAAAAACTAAGAAAATAAAAAGATTTTAAATCCTTTTTTAAATTCAAATAATTTTTATCAATGGCTTTTACCGAATTTTGCTATTATATTTGTTTTTTTTAATTTGTAAACACTTTGTGATGCAAAACTCTTTTACAAAGTTTAATGAAATAATAAACTTGTAAAATAGTTAAAAAATAAAATGGTTTATTAATTGTAAGAATAGTTAGTGTATGGATGTGAGTTTTTTTTTATTGTTTGATCATTCTGATTATAAATAATTTTAGAATTTTTGGAAGTATTTCTTCTATTGTTGCCGAACGAAAAGACATTCATCATTGGTGCGATTCATTGTTTTGTTTTTTAATAGTAAGTTTTATTACTATTGGTTAACAGTGATATTTTTTTATTTTATTGCAGCATTACCAACAGTCTTGATTCCCATGATAATTCAGAAGTTGAAGCTGCCATATTTGCTACAAAAGCATTTGCTGAACAATCAAGGTAATTTACAATAGTGGTGATGCTTGCTAACATATAGAAGCTCATTGAGTTGAACTCCACTTCGTGCTTTGCATTACTACTTATTTAATGAGGATTGTGTTATATAGGTAAAAAATCAAATAAATGTCATCAAGTCATTTTGAGTATAAAAATGTTTTTATCTTTTTATTTGTTATATATATATTTTTAATGCTAAATTTTTTTTAATTTGTTAACAGTACATTTGCAATGGGAATGTGGCAAAAGATTTCTGAAATGGTAAAAGGTAGACTTATTTGCAAGACTTAAGGTAGACTTATTTTGTAATCATGTGAGTTTGTAGAGAAAGAAGTTTAAAATTTAAGTGAGATTATCTTAGGTCTTTATTACTTTAAATCTCTAATTTGTCTTGGTGTCCAGGAGCTCTAAAAATGTTAAGTGTCTTATGATTAGCAAAAAGTAAATAATTCATGAGATTTAATGACTTGAAACTTATTTTTTTTTTAACCCATAGTCCTGGAGTCGTTGCCGACAGTATTCACAAAGACTTTAGGTTTAAAATTTGATTCTTCCTCTAACCTAAAAGTCTTAATTTTTTTGCAAAAATAGTTCATAAGTTGTTTTACATTTTTTGAGCTCCTGGATACAGAAAATCAGCAAGAAATGATCATTTTATGACTTTTAAATCTTTTTAAAATCCTTTTTGAGACTCTGCATCCCTGATTTTAACCTAAAAAATGTAAGTACACATTATTTAAAAAAAAAATTTATAATTCCAAACCGTTGCTTTAATTAGAGTAAATGGTGTTGTTAAATCTAAGTATAACTCTCATTATGTTTATGACAAAATATAAAATTAAATGAATAAAAACGTGATATTGTATTGTATGTCTACATTATTTAATTATTAAAGCCTATCAGCGTTAAGTCCTTTGTGAAAAAATATTTATTCTTTCGGGGTTCAAGTTTATGGAACTCTTCTCTAGATATTTTTTAAAAGTTTTTTTGTCAAAAATCCTTTTAGGTCTCACAACAAGTTTGGAATTAAAGATGAAGTTACTACCTGTGTTCAAATATATGCATCATGATTTTGCAATTGTTAAGAAGGTTGGTCAATCTAATGGTTATTTTAATTATTTTTGAATTAAATTTTTTAAATAATAATTTTAATTTTTTCTGCACAAAAAAAGAAAATTTTTTTTAATTCTAACAATAAAAAAATTCAGCATATAAGTATGAGAAAAAGTTTTAAAAGTTTGTAAATAACTTTTATTTAAATTAATAGACTGCTTGGCCAAATGAAACCCTCAGATATTGTATGTGCATCACTGTCTATATCTACACTGTCAATGTATGCATAGTCACTGGGCTAAATAAATCAGTTGATGTATGTACACTATGCTGCATATATAGCTGAATAAATTTGTTGTTTATAAACACTTATTATATTTATTTTTATTTACTTATTTTATATTTACAAAATAAAGTAAAAAGAATAACAAAATAAGAACACCCAGAATGTTTTCAAGCAATAATTCATTAACAAAGAGCATTCTTAAATGTTTGTAACTTTATTGAAGTGCAACTTAATGTATACTGATTTTACGATGGTAATATTTTTATGCGTAAAATTTTAGTTGGACTGAAGTTAGTTTGGAAATTTTAAAAGTGCTTTAACATAATCTTTGCAGTGCGAATTTAATTTTACTTTTTATTTTCACTTTTTACTGAAAATAGATATAAAAATTTAACTGTCTTAGCAAGTGAAATTGATTTTAACTTTTTTAAAATTATGTTACAATAATGAAAACAATTCATTACCATCAAAAAAAAAAACAACCCCAGGTGGCACTCCATTAAACATAGTGGGCTTTCCACAGTCTGCAAATAGTTTTTTGTATTCTTTTAACATGAATAAGATCATCAACCGTGATATTAAGTCTATGTAAGACACAGTAAACAACAAATAAAAAAATTCTCTTTTCTAGACATTGTCTAGCATCTTTATAATCTTGACCCAGCAAGACTTGGGTAACCTTGGGTAAGGCTTGTGTCACCTATAGCTTTACTCATACCTATTTTGTGTTTAGCTCTCAATTTTCGTCATTTAATCCAAAAATGTTTTGAATATTGAAGCTTTACTTATGCTATATTAATATACAGTTTTAAAGCCTTAATTGATAATTATTTGATGTAAATTGTGTCAACAGATTATTCTACAGTAACTGTTTCATCATTGTAGTAGCTGGTTATTATGTCTTTGCTGAAACCGTACCAAAACAAATTATAATATTTCATCTAAGCCATACTGCCACAGTTCTGAAAATGTATTTTTTACCAAAACCGTATAAGAAATTATAACAAATTTTAGTGTATGCAGAGCTTAATTTTAAGATATGCAGAATGCTAAAAAAATTTTTTAATTTAAAAGATCCACAGGAAAAGGGCAAGTTCACTAAAAAAGATGACTTGTGGGCACCCATTCTTTTAATTAAGTGTACTTAAAGTTCGAAAAATTGATCCCCACCACGTAGTACCACGATTAACTTGTTTCTTCGCGTAGCGGCATTGTTTGTTAAGGTTTGTGTTTCGGAGTTATAGATTTGAGAGAGGATTGTAATCACAACTAAAGTAGCCTCCTTGACTGTAGTAGCCTCCATGGCATTGGGGAGGTGAATTAAAAATTTTAAAGATAAAACTGTTGGGATTTTTCTAAGCCTATTTTTTATTATATGCAGCCATTATTATTTATATTGAAGTTATATATGTATAATATCATGTATAATATTTTTGAGATTTGGTTTGTTTTCTTACGTTTTATTTTTATAATTTTTAAATTGATTTTTTATTAGATAAATTTACTATGTGATGAGTTAATGGAATCATATCCATCTCATATGCTTATTGCTACTGTGCTCAATACAACTACACACCTATCCCTGGCCACATTAGTTAATATTAAATCTCAGGTATGATTCAGTACTTTAGTTTTATATACTACTGCTCATTTAAGTATGCATAAAATGCATGTTTTTACTCATCAGGTTTTAATTATATATATATATATATATATATATATATATATATATATATATATATATATATATATATATATATATATATATATATATATATATATATATATATAACTGTTGATAACTAAAAAATGAGAATAATCAAACCGCAAAAGTTAAAAAAAGAAAAGTACTCCTATGTGAAACTATATTCTCTCTGTTTACAAACTTATCATATGTTTTGTTTTGCATCAGCTAGTTCAGTTGTGTTTAAAATCCCGTCAAAACAAGATGTTTTACGCAAGCACATTGTAAAGTTCTATCAAATGCACGAAAATCTCGGAAAAAAAGTTTACTGTGAATCATTTTAAAATCGAAAATGTTCCAGTTTCAACTAATAACCGTATTTTGGCATCCTTAACAACCAATCATAAAAGTGGTAGTGGAAGACTAGTTAAAATAATGAACAAGAAGGGACTTCATTTGTTTCACGGTGCTTTTAACAATGATTCAATAAGTCAACAAGATGCTGCAGAAAAGTTCAAGTGTATGCAGCCTTATATCTGCAAATCATTTTTTTTGTTTTTGTTTTTTTCGTTATTTAGGTGCCCCAAAAAGACCTAATGGTCTTCTCACAAAGCACCGCGGAAGTGCATTTAACCAGGAAGTTAATACCTCCTTCCTTACGTGAAAATATTTCCAAAGCTCGTTTCGAACCTGGATCTCTTGCTTTTAAAGCAAACGCTCTAACCACTGCACCATGGCTGCACTTTGAAAACGTTTTTGAAATCATTGTAAAAACATCATTGAAAAAACAAGGAATAATCTGCCAAAAAAAAACAAGAGCACCAGAATACACTGAGCAACAAATATCAACCGTGAAATCTCAATACCGCTGTATGACCCGAAATATATATAAGTTATATATATATAAACATATATATATATGTTTATATATGTATAATATAATGTTTATATAAGTATATATATATATATATATATATATATATATATATATATATACTATATATATATATATATATATATATATATATATATATATATATATATATATATATATATATATATATATATATATATATATGTTTATATGTATGTATATATATATACATGTTTATATATATATATATATATATACATATATATATATATATATATATATATATATATATATATATATATATATATATATATATATATATATATCTATCTATATATATTTATATAAACATAGTCTTGACATACAAGCTGTTGTTTTAATTGCATGGATCTGATTGGCAGATTTAGTTTTAAATCTGATCTTCAAGAGTTGAATAAAAATCTTATTGACAAGACTTAGTCAAGTCAAAAGTTTTAATCAAACTTGAGTCTGATTGGTAGAATAGTAAAAGAATCTAATTAGCAGAATGTAATTTTATAATTAAGTTTTTTAAATATTTTTTTGTTTTAATACTCCAAGCTCAAATCATTTGGATCATTTTATTTGATAAATTGATGTTTAAAATTTAGATTTCTCGATTACTTCATTTTACCTTTGAAGTGCCTCGCAAATCAATCAACCATGTTGCTATTCAAAATTTATTTCAGCTTGCAAAAAATGCTTCTTACCTATGGTGTGAGGAACAAGTGGAGGTAATGCTGAAAATTAAATAGATACATTTATTTTGCTTTTTTTATTTTTATTCTTATTACCGCTAGAATTTTTATTTTTAGCAATTGCTATCATCATTATTAACATCATCATTAAATTTGCAGAAGCAAATTTTTGAAGTTATAGTTGTATTAGGTTGCTCTTCACCACAGCTTTTTTCGCAGAAAGGTATGTTTAATAGATTTCGAATGAAGATTTCGATTGTTTGAATGTTTCATTTGTAAAAGTTCGGTTTTCAGATTAACAGAAAGCTAGAGTTTAAGCAATAAAAAAAACTTGAATTTTTGCAAAAGTTTTTAAAAAAATTTTTATGAATATAAAAGCAAAATAAAAAATTTTTTTTTGAGTAATTTTTTGCATGTGTCAGCTTTATAGTTCTTGTGATACATCTCCTCGCAGCGGCCTTGTTCCTCAAGGTTCGTGTTTTGGAGTTATAGAGTTGAGAGAGGGTTATAACCACTATTAAGTAGCCTCCTCATCTGTAGTGGCCTTCTCGGCCTTGAGGAGGTGAATAACAAAAAAACAAAAAAAAACAAAAAAACATGAATAAACTCTCTGGTGCATATAATCTTTTAATAAAAGCTACTATGCATCAGATTTTAGTGAAAACTTTTATATAAAATTTAAAATAAAAGTTTTATGAGATGAATTGAGCTCATTGCATTTCTAACATGTTTGTGATGACTAAAACATTTTTAAGCTATAATTTTTTTTTCTTCTATAATTTAAAAACAAAAAGCAAAAAAATCAGCTATTTTTTTTATTTTTTTTATTTTTATTTTAATTCACCTCCCCAAGGCCAAGAAGACCACTACAGAGGAGGAGGCTATTTAATTGTGGTTAAAACCATCTCTCAACTTTATAACTCCAAAACACGAACTTTGACAAACAAGGCTGCAATGCAGAGAAACAAGTTGAGTTCGGTACTACCAGGGATGTGGGAATCGAATTCAGAACCTCTCGCTTATAAAGTGAGCACTTTACCACTACACCACTACCATAAGTAGTGCTTTTTAATTTAAATTTAGGTTGTTCAATGCGAGGCTTGCTTATAATTGTTTTACATTGACAAAATTCCTTGATAATGTGTGTTATTCCTGGTTTTGATATTATTGTAAACTTTAGAAAACACACTTTTGTTAGATATTTTTTCAAATGTTTTTAGCACCTACTTCTTTATTTAATTTTAAACATCCTTTTTAATTTTAATTTTAGTTTAATTTTAAACATCCTTTAGTCTTTTTTATGGCAATTCTGCTTTTAAAATATTTTAAAGTAATTGAATTATATTAATTTGAAAATATTTTGGCAATTAATTATGTTTTTTGTTTACAAAAACCTGATTTAATTGCAGTGATATTTTCTTGATATTAACTTATAACCTCAAAAGTTTTTAATATGCAAAAAGGATTTGAAATGGTTTGTGAATTTTTTTCAAAGGTTTGTGCATTTCTTTCAAAAGTTTGTGCATTTCTTTGAAAAGGTTTCGAAAAATTTTATTCTTTTACCCAAAATCTACAAAAAATTTCATTTTAATACTAAGGGTTGCATAGCTATCATGTGATGCAAATTATTTTCTATTCTTTTTTATTTTTTGTTCTGCAAATCTATTGTTATTTTAAATTAAAAAAATTTCTGATCCTTAAGCAAAAAGAAGTCATCATTGTGTTAAAGTACTTAATCTTGTGTAAAGTATTTTATGAAAAAACTAGCCAATCACCACACATCCTGTTAATATTATTTTGATAATTGTTATTTCCATATTGTTATATAAATTGTTAAATATTATAAGATATTACTTTTAATTTTTTTAAAAATATATTTAATTTTTTAATTTTTAGCATTAATGGATTTGAATCATTTTAAAAATCATGTCTGTACAGAGATATCTATTGCTTCTCTTCATGTTTTAGTTAGTGTTCAATCCAATGTTAAAGGTTTTTTAAATTATTTTATTATTTCATTGATTTAAATTTTAAAGACAAATAGACAAATTAAATTTTAAAGACAAATTATAATAATGATATAATATACATAAATAATAATTTTGACATTTTTCAATTTTAGTAATCAGCTAATGGATTTTTTTTTAAATACTGATTATAATTTGCCCATTTATTTGTTACCTGATTTTACCCATTTTTATTTATTTGTTAGCTGATATATTGACTAATTTATATTTATTTGTTAACTGATATATTGATCCAGTAATAATGAATGTTATAGCACTTTTGAATTAGTATAATTTGTGAAGGTTTTGAATTTCTAAAAGGATAAAACTCCAGTTTTTGTTTAAAATATTTTTTATTTAGGCAGTTTAGAAGATACAGGGGACTTCGAAGCAGAACTGCAAAGTCTGTTTTCCATGTCTATTCATGAAAAGTCTTTTGCTTCTTTAAAAGTAAGTCAATATTATTTTTTTTAAAGTTTATATATATTTTTTTATTGCAGACAAAATTTTTCATTTAATTTTTAAACTTTTATAGTTTTCCCATAAAATAAACTAAACTTATCTTTTCACAAAAATTTTACCTAGTCAGCTATTACTGACACAAATTAAACAAAAGAAATTGTTGTAACTTTATCAGAAATTTTATGTGTAATTCTTTCAGCAGTTATATCAAAACACGTATTTATGGCCTTAAGGTAACTTGACCATTGAAACATTCATTGTTGTCCATATCCACTTGATTTAATATAGGGAATTTATAATAGTTTAGATATTTTTGTGTAACTTCGAAATTGCTGTAGGTAGTAACAGTTGTAGATGTAGGTTAGCTGTAAACAGTAATGTATGTAGATGTATAAAAGCTATTAGTATTATTGGATGTACACATAGATACGTTGTAAGTAGTAATTGATTAATAATTATTTAATTAATTAATATAAATAATAATTAATAATGATTAATAATTAGAAAAAAAAATGGTAGTTTAATAGTTAATAAAATATTTAAGAAAATTCAAATCAATTTGTTTTCTAATTTTCAAAATTAGTGTTTAAACCAAAAAAAAAAAAATTAAAGATATTTAAAATTTATATTTATATTTTATGATGTAACTGAAAATATAACTTTGACAATTTCCAGTACCACAGTACTGTATCATTTTATGATACAGAAAAACATTATTTCTGCTTTATATATATATATATATATATATATATATATATATATATATATATATATATATATATATATATATATATATATATATATATATATATATATATATATATATATATATATATATATATATATATCTGCTATAGCATATTTATGCAAAAAAATTGTTTGCATTTTTTTGTTACATTTAAATATGAATTTTCAGAAAAAAAAAAGGAAAGAAACTAAGAATAATGAAAGAGTGAGTCTATTTATTAGTACATGTATGTACTGCACTGTACTCTGCTGTGTATATGTACTGCACAGCATTCCGCTGTGAGGCTATTTGTCAGTGGATGTATGTACTGAAGCCCCCAGCAGCAGGCTATTTCAGTACGACATACTGTTTGCCTAAACCAGCAATATAAGATATTTACACACACACACATATATATATATACATATATATATATATATATATATATATATATATATATATATATATATATATATATATATATATATATATATATATATATATATATATATATATATATATATGTTTATATCAAAAATAAATGCATTTATATATATATATATATATATATATATATATATATATATATATATATATGCACACACATATATATATATACATATATATATATATGTATGTGTGTGTGTGTGTGTGTGTGTGTGTGTGTGTGTGTGTGTGTGTGTGCGTGTGTGTGTGTGTATATTTGTGAAATTTTTGTTTAGATTTGTTTCAAAATATTACATTTTTATATTTGTAGAAATGTTTGGAAATTGCAGTTATTATTGTTAAAAATTCAAATGATGTCTCTTCACTGCCAGCTTTTTTTTTGAAATGTTTACCATATTTAACAAGTATGAATTTATTTCTTCGATAAACTTATATATTGATTTATTATTTTTAACTATAATTTATTTTTCCATAGAAAATCAAGCTCTTGAAGTTTGTCACTGCCTAGTAAAGTTAGCTGCACAACGTATATGTTTGTTTGCAAACTTTGTAGACATTCTTTTACAATTCATAAGTAACAGTTTTACAAATGATTTATCCAAGGTTGACAAAGATATTATTGTAAGTTTTAATTCACAAACAATTTGGTTGTTTTTTCTTTAATATAGTTGTAAATATTTTTTTCATCGTAATTTTGGATGAAGTTAACAAAAAAATTAAATTAAAAAGGTTATTTAGCTATTAATTTATAATGTATAAGGTGCACATATATTGAGTTTTATAAAGATTGGTGTAATAAAGTGCACATACACTGACTGATGATGGTAATAGCAGTGTAATAGCAAATACTTGGAATACTAAGGTATTTATAGGGTATATATTTATGCAGTTTTACAAAAATAATAGTAAAACCTTAACTTAAAATCTTTTTTTAATACATCTCAAGTATAATTTTAACTTATATATGTTTCTTCTTGCCATTGTGAAAATGGAAAAATTGAATGTTTTCACTTGTGTTTAAAAACAGATTCTTACTTTCACAATAAATTATTGTTGGAAGGAAATATTTATCAGGGAAAAATTATTTTTAGGAAATATTTAACCAATTGTATGATGTTTTTAGAAAGGTTTTCTATGATAATTTTGTTGCTTGTTTATTTTATCTAACTACCAGATCAGTTTGAAGCTATGAAATGATTTGTATTTTGTATTAAAACAAAAAAGTCATATTTAAATGTTAATAATATGTTGATGGTCCCTAAATCATAAAATTAATTTTTTTTACAACAAATTGAAAAAAAAATTTTAGTATTGTTTTAGTTGCTTTCTTTTATTGTTTTTATTGTTACTATAGTTACTTTCATTTATCGTTTTTATTGTTACTATAGTTACTTTCATTTATTGTTTTTATTGTTACTATAGCTACTTTCATTTATTGTTTTTAGGTTGGTTTAGTTACAGTTATTTATTATATTGAAGCAAAAAACCAGAAAAAAAATTTCCAAGAAGAATTATTTGTACACTTTACTAAACTCAATGAAATGGGAGAATTGTGGATATTGTTTAGGTTAGCAAGACAAGCTTCAAGATTGGTAAGTGTTGTAAAACAGTTTTAACGATATTGGATTTTCATTTTTTACATTTTAATTATTTATTTTTTTAAATTGTTTTAATTTAAAATCTACTTTAGTTTTATACTAAAATGTTTTATACAGTTAAAAAAAAACTACTTTTTTTTTTTACTAGATAAACTTTAAAATGATGAAATATTGTCACTGGTAGTATTTAATTTTATACTTTTCTAATATTTAAATTATTTTAGGCTTATCCTACTCTGGCATATCGAGTTTTTAACTTACTGGTTCCAAAGGTATTTTTTTACTTACACTAGGTTTCATTTACTTTTTTCTTTAATTATAAAACTTATACAAAATGTTTACATTTTGTATAACCAGACATTGTACATTGCCAGACAAGACATTTTTACCATCTATTAGTATAGTATTTAAACTATACTAATATAGTATATAAACTTCATTTTTTTAACTTTTTATTTTTTACACAAAACAGAAAATGAAGTTGAGCATGCAGTTAGGTTAATAAGAGACTTTATTTTTTTAAGCTTTATTCATTTTTTAAACTACACTGAAGCTTTGAAATAATAATAAAACAACTTAGTTTTTATCATTTGTTTATTATTTTTTATATTATTGTTTATTATTTTATACCTATAATATTCTTTAATAGTTTAAATAAAATGGGTATATTGAAAACAATAACTACAAGTAGTATATATAAACACATGGTGGGCCAATGAAGACCTACTAATGTTAAACATGGATAACTTTTGCAATAATCATTTATTTTGGTTAATTTTTTTTTATACGTTAAATAAATTTTATAGAAATTATGTGTGAAATATGACATCAGACAAATGTCCACCATTTTTCTCGATCCAGAGATTGGCTCGTTTTAAAGCGTTTTCCATTACACCACATGTTTCTGGTTGAGTATTTCGAGAGTATTTTGTCTCAAATATTTTGCTTCAGTTGTCTAATAGTCTCTGGTTTATTAACATACACTTTGTCTTTTAAATATCCCCATAAAAAATAGTCGGGCGCAGTCAAATCTGGCGAACAAGGTGGCCAAGGGAGATCTGATTTTTTTGAAATTAGACATTTGCAGCAGGTCCATAGTTTGTCTAGAAGTATGCGGAGTTGCTCCATCTTGTTGAAACCACAAATTAAGATTCTGCTCCGCCATTGGCCGCAAAAAGTTTTCGATCATGTAAGAAGCTCCTGAAATCGATTCCGGCGTTCCATCCTCATATTCGAAGAAATATGGGCCGATAACTCTAGTGGCCATAACACTGCACCAAACAGTACATTTAGATGGGTGCAATTGATGCTGGTGTGTTGCCCTTAGATTTTCAAAGCCCCAAAATCTACAGTTTTGTTTATTGACATAACCATTTAAATGAAAATGTGCTTCATCCGACATTATTTAAAAAATCAATTTGTGTGGCTTATTGTGTAAAATGAATACCGTATTGTAGTCATTGTTGGTGATCTTGCGGTAGTAGTGTTTGCACAATTTGAATTTTGTATGGGTACGTCTTAAGATTCAACTTTAAAATTCTACGCAATATTCTAGAAATGCCCAATTGGCTGG
>NC_088926.1:36607500-36770000 GCF_038396675.1 Hydra vulgaris
CGAGACAAGCTTATGCAATTTTAATAGTTATAAGATGGGCAGAAGTTCAAATTGACCAAGACCTTATAAGTACTTTGTACAGTTACTTTCCTTCTCCATACAGTGACCCTTTTTTAACAAATCAGTTAAGTTAATAATACCATTAACAAATCAGCAGTAGAATGAGAAGATTAAAATCCATATTGATGATCAGAAAGTAAGTTATCAGATTCAAAATAATAAATAAAGTGTTATGGTACTTTTTTCTTATGGTAGTAAAAAGACTGGGATCAAATGTAGATCAAAAATATTTAAAGATTATAACAGTTTTGTAAATCATTATATATATATATATATATATATATATATATATATATATATATATATATATATATATATATATATATATATATATATATATATATATATATATATATATATATATATATGTTTTGTTTCAGCTTCAACACTGTTCTAATTTATTTAATAATGTTTCCAATGGGTATGAAAATCTTTTTAAATGTTCATTTAATGCAGATCCTGCTACATTAAACTTAATTCAACTGTATCTTTTTTTTTAAATTTTCAAAGTTTTATTAAAATTGTTTTGTTTTGTTATTACTTGCTAAACTATGTTTGAGCCAAATAATAGGATATAAATTACATTAAAATGTATGTATCAATTGTTGTTTGAATTGTGACATTTCTTTAAACTGTATATTGTATATTACTGTTGTGTGACATGCAACATTTCTTTAAACTTTACATTGTATAGTATATTACACTTATAAATTTATTTTTTGCTTTCATCAAAATTTATTATTTAATGAATTGTAGTTTTTTGATACTTCCCTTTAGTTTTATATGTTCATTTTATTTTTTTTTATTACTTTTTAAAATTAAAAAAAAAGTTGATCTTCTTGACTACATTGAAAGTTTACCTCTTTTTACCTTTTAACCACAAACTTCCCTCTCTTTACCCTTTAACCACAAACTTCCCTCTCTTTACCATTTAACCACAAACTTCCCTCTCTTTACCCTTTAACCACAAATTTCCCTCTTGTTACCCTTTAACCACAAACTTCCCTCTCTTTACCTTTTAACCACAAACTTCCCTCTCTTTACCCTTTAACCACAAAGAGTTTTGGAAAAAATATATAGTTTTCTAATTCTAAAAGTAATAGTTTTTAAAAAATCTCCAAAACAAAAACTCTTGTATTTCTAATTTTTTAAAGTTCAATCTAAATTTTAAAAATTTTTTTCAACAATTTGTTATAGCGAGAAGTTTGTTATAGCAAGAAGTTTTGTAATTCTGGTTTGTAGTAAGTGGTACATTGTAGCTTAGATACATAATTTTGGTAATCCATGACCTAAAGATGTTCCAAATCTGTTTTTTGAAATAGTTATAAACTTGTTGTTTACATGTTAACATTGTTTGAAAAAATTTTTTGTTGTAACCAAAATTTTTTTTAGCTATTATGTTAAAAAAAATTTTGCTTACATCAAAAACCCTTTTTTTTTTGTTATTACCTTGACAATTTATTAGTCTACATGAATGCAGTCAAGTCATGATCTTTGCTATCAAGTTATTAGTGTGTGAACGCAATAATAATAGGTATTAACTTATATAATACTTTTTTTGCTTTTTTTTGTTATTTTTTTTTTAGTTAGTTGTATGTTTTAGAACAACTATAACTACATTTCAAAATGGTTTTCTCAAATCTTTGTGCAATACAGAGTGCAATACAGAGACAGTCACAAAGACAAATCTTGCTATTTTAGAGAAAGTTCAGGTGAAGTTTAAATTTTAAGAAATTTTCATTTTCATTTTTGAAATTATTTTTACCTAAATTTACTGGAATGAGTATTGATATTCAGTGGGCATTGCTATGACAATGTAATGAATGTTGTTATGATAATGTAATGAGCGTTGCTATGATAATATAATTAGTGTTGCTATAAGATTGACATAAAAATTTAATTTAATTATAAATTGATTAGTTTTGATCTGAATCTGTAAGTGTGAAGTTTCAGTGTACTAACTAATTGATCATCAACAATCGTCACCATCAATCACCAACCACAAATTTATTTTCAGGTTTAATTATCCGACTGTATATGCCAGATATGTAATCAATAAATTAAATCTAGATTTTATTGAAAAACTATTAAAGCTATATGTTTCACATGAGTCAACAGCAATCTGATTTAGCTGTCTTATTTTAAAACTTCACATAAAAGTGCAGTTTATTAAGGTGTTTTACTTAAGGCTATTGAAAACTAAGTTTTTGTTTCTGCACTGAAACAAGAAGTCAGTCCATTAAGCCCTGTCTTAGTATTTTATACTTTGACTATAAATATTCAAGTTTATGTTAGTAGGAGTGTCGGACATCATTTGTGCACAGAAACCTTCTCCAAACTATTCATAATCCTAAAAATTGTGTTGATTTTCTCATGACCTTTCTTTTTTTTTTTTTTTTCTAATATTTTCTTTGCCAAAAATGTCACAATATATAAGTTGACTAGATTTTTAACTTGAGTTAGTCAATTAACTTTTTAGTTACATTGAAAAGTTAGTCAATTTTAGTTATAGAAAGTTTAAGAAATTTTTTTTATTTTAGAAAATTGATTCAGAGACAAAAAATGTGTTTCTTTCTCAAAAGGTTAGTAATACTTAAATGTTTTTTTTTTTTTTTTATCACTTTGTTTTCATTTAGGTTTTTTAATTTTTAATTTTTCCAATATTTCATAACATTTTTTTATAAAAAGTTTATATATAAACAATAGAATTTTGTATATACAAAAAATTTATATATATACAAAATAATTTTTAATTATTTTGTATTAACTGTAAAAGTCTTTTTTTTTTTTTTTTTGATTATATTTTGAATTATGATTTTAGTTTTAATTATGATTTTATTTTTAATTAAGCAAATTGATTGTTTGGTATCTGGTGTAGTATCTCAACTATCTATTGGTTTTAGTTATCCGTCGTATTTTTACAAAGCAGTTCAAAATACCATTTTACAAGTAGGTTATTAATTTAAAATAATTTAAAAATAAAAAATATAAAAATAAAAAGTATAAAAATTTAAAAAGTAATAACTAAAAGTATGTGTTTAATAAAAAACAAATATTTTTAAATATTGCAAGAAGAATTTTAAAGTAAATATTGTTAATGAAATAAATTATAATTTCAAATTGAACTAATGTGAATAATAATGATAAATAAAATTATTAACCTCCCTCCCTCCCTCCTCCCTCCTCTGCTTCCTCTGTGCTACTGTCTGCACCTTCTTTTTCATGTTAATAAAGTTATTTTACTACAATTTATTTTAGCTGTATGTAACACCAAGAATGGAAGACTCTCCAACTGTTAACATTAACACAGAAATGGTTTTAAAAGTAGAAGGAGTCATTGTCAACAAATCAAATAGTAAAAGTTTTTAGACATCTTTAACATATATGATATAAAATTATATCATGGTATTTTATTTCAGCTAATATAGTATAAGCCATTCTTAAAGCATTTTGATAATGGATTATACTAAAAATGATATGTAATGAAATATAAATTAAAAAAATAACAAAAATGATAAAAAAAAATAAAAAATAAGCAAACATGATGTATTTTATAAATTAATAATATACTAGCAGTAAGCAACCCGTAATACGGCTTATTAGTAATTAAATCATTTATAACACATTAATAACTTGATTTTATCTAAAAACACATTAATAACTTGATATATTATCTAAAAAATTAAATACAAATTTATCTATAAATATTACTTTGAGTTTGACTCCCTCAGTAATTTCATTGATTATAGTTAACGACATAAAAACTGCATTAACATCAGTTAGGTTCTTTTTAAAATCTGTCACAACACAGCAGGTACCAGTAAAGGAAGTCAATTAAAGCCTGCAAATACCTAAAAAAAGAAAAGAAAAAAAAGTATTATTTGCATTTTATTGTTAGTAGAATTAGGATAATAATATTACAGAAAATATAAAGAACAAAAAAATAGCTATAACAGCCTAGTTCTATCAACACAAAACACAATAACAATAGCACATAGCATAAGATATTTGTAAGCACACTTTACTATGTGTCTCCAGAATAATTCAAAATAAAATATTATAAAAAGGATAGACAATACAACGTAATAACATCACAACTTATTAAGATATTTTATTAACTAAAATACTTGGACTAAAAAGATTTTATTTGTTACAATAATTGAACAATCGAGGGATAATTATAGTTATTAATTTGAACAATTATATCAGAAAATAGCAAGCAACTTGTAAGATATTTCTTATAAATGGTCATTATCAATTGTGGTATTAAGAAATATGTAATAAGTTTTATTAATTCTCCCTCTCATCTAAGAGAAAGAGGGAGAGAAAGAAAGTGTTTTCAAAGCAGAATGTTAAAAAAAAGTAGAAAAACACAGATAAAAGTAACTGGTTTTATTATTTTACCAGTAAACAAAATTATTTTTACTTTGATTAAAAGATAAACTCCCAGCATTTCTTAATTAAGTTCCGACTTCTCTCTGACTGTTGACTAATGAATAATAGAGTAAACTTAACATCATATTAAATTTACAAAAATTAAAACCATGTTTCAACAGTAAGCAAACTAATCAAGTAATGACAAAGGCAACTAAAAAAAAAAAAGAACAATTATGTTTGAAATTATAAAAAAATTTTAAATCATGTATGTTATTAACTGTTTGTTTATAAGTTGTTGTTTATAAACAGTTATTAACCTAAATATTACTATAAATATAAATATAATATAAATCACTCATATTACTATAAATATATAAATAATATTACTATAAACAGAAAAATTCATACTTTGCTTTGTTCTCAAGTGTCTAAAGTAAAATCGAATTAACAGACATTAACACTGCTTGACACAGAGTTCTTGCAAGTAAGTTTTCTGCTCACTGAGCAGCATTTCTTACATTTCAACAATTATTAATTTTATCCTACCTTGATCTATCTCTTTTATTTGACAACAACTATTTTTATGTCGCCTATTACCGTTTACACTAATAACTTTGAGCCTAATATTATCTATTTCAATTTCACTATCATCATTAAACATATTACCAATAATATTACTATTGTTACAACTGAATAATAAATAAACATAAAAGAATCATACAAATTGCAATCTTTTCTAATCAAAGACTATATTTTAACTTAAAATTTATTATAAACCGTAGGATCTAAGTTAGCTGACATTCTCAATAAAACTTCTAAATGACATTTTGGATAAATAACTTCCCCGGAAGCAGGTGCAGCACCAGCTCCAACGAATACAACATCAACTTCACTAACTATAGTTTGCAAATGAAACGCTAAATTATGTAAGCAAAGTTAATTGTGATGTTATTGCTTTCTAAAACTTACTGCTGCAAGTGGGTCAGAGATATACAGTTGATAATGTTGGCGGAATATCTCTATCTGGCCTGAGATTACCTACACAATGAAAAACTTGACACATATTTTAAAACATGGCAGCCTATGATTTATAGGTTAAACCACATCAGTAAATAAAGCAAAATAAAGGCAGGCATATTAAATTCTAATATATTTAAAAAAATTGATATTGGAATTATAATATAACTTCCTGTAAATCTTGCAGAAATAGTGAAAATGGAAGCAAAACTACCTTTCTATTATGGCAACATAAAAAATGTGTTTCATCAAAAAAATTTTAAGCACAGCAATTCTGACAGATCTGGCTCATTTCTCCTAAATAATTATAATCTAGAATAGTATCACTTCTCGCTATACAATATATTCTGATTGTCAAGTAGCATTTCGTACGTTTTGAGGATGATTAATCTCATCTAGGCTATCTCTTTTATTTATGTGATAATTACTTTTAACTCGTCTAACCATGATGTACTAATTGAGGTATTAATTTCTTCTTACCAAGCAGCATTTCTTATATTTTGATTACAATTAATTTCAGCTCGCTTAGTTCTAATCATTTCACTAAATTATCAATTATTTTTAAGTCGATAGTATTTCTTCTAATAACTTATTTAAGCCTTATATCGACCATCCAAAAAATAAGAGAAAAGAAATTATATCAAAATATTAATAGTCTAAAGTAGTAAACATATCTACAAAGTGGTAAACATATCTACAAAAGATAAATAATAATGTTCAAGTAAAAATTAACAAAAACCTGCAATCCTAATAACAAAGATATTATTTGGTAATAAAAACAAAAACACAATGCTGAATCTTATTTGGTTTCTCATCTATAAAACAATTTTATTTAACTATTTAAAAGAAAAAAAAAAAGAAAAAAATCAAATGCAATTATTTTAGAATATATATGATATATAAACCTCTACAATTTAACTCATTAGCTTAACCACTGGTTTACCATTGAGGTCAAAAATTAATTAAACAAAAATTAAAACAGTTTCTTACAATTATTATTCAAAATAAAAACCTCTAACAATTTAATTTAGGATTTATTAATATCCATATTTTTTTGGCAATGTCAGTTAGTATATTTTTTGTGGACATGTATTTACATAACGCAAAGTTATGTAAATAAATGTCCACAAAAAACTTTTATTTAAAGAAAAGGAAACAGGCTATAAAAATTAGAAAAATACAAACAACCAACAACAAACAAACGTTTATTTATAATTTTATAAGAAAAATAAAACAATCAACAACATCAATTCCTCTTGAAACTAAAAATTTATCAGCTCTAATTCGCTTGCAGACTTTGCTTGAAAGACCGAGTGGAATACTGATCTGCGTGTAGAAAAGCCTAGAAACTACTTTAAAAACGACACTGCTACTATTACTACTATTATTAAATTAGCGTAATAATATTTAGATTATTAACAATATATTAATAATTTAGTTAAAATATATATATTTTATGTATATATACATAATACAATATTATTTATTATATATTTTAATATATATGTTTATATATATATATATAATATATATGCTTATTTGTATATAATATATATATATATATATATATATATATATATATATATATATATATATATATATATATATATATATATATATATATTAAATATATTATATATATATTATATTTTAATATATATGTTTATATATATGTATAATATATATATATATATATATGTATATATATACATATATACATATATACATACATACATATATACATACATACATACATACATACATACATACATACATACATACATACATACATACATACATACATACATACATACATACATACATACATACATACATACATACATATATATATATATATATATATATATATATATATATATATATATATATATATATATATGTATAGCATAAGTTATAAAAATTTAGAATATATTTAAATATACTCTGTATTATAGAAACTTTCAGAAGCGTTTCAAAGGTAAATTTGCATGTGCAAGTAACTCCCACAGAAAATGTGAGGAAAATAGCACTGGATTACAAGGTAAGTTTTAAAATGAGTATCATAGGGTTTATGTAAACTCAATTATAAAGTATAACTTTAGTTTATATTATTACAAGATAAACATGTGTACCTCATTCACACCAAACCTGTGTTTTATTAGACTGCATCTTAATCATGTCTTAGTAAAACAACAATCGAGGTTTAAAATAGCTTTTTGTACTTACTGCATTGAAGTAAAACTAATTCTAAGTCTGATGTGAATGAAATGATATAAAACCAGTTCTAAGTCTGATGTGAATGAAGTGATATAAAATTTTTTGAAAATGTTACTGTTAAAACTTGTTTTACTTTCAGTGTGAATGGGGTAGTATTTAAGTTAAAGTTAAACCTTTACCTAAATCAGTGAAAACACATAAGATAGACTATTTTTGTTTGATTGTTACTTTGTACTTGACCCAATAAAAATTACACAAATACAAAGTTTCACAATTAATTAAAGTTGCAAAGTAATAAGTTTATAATTAGAAAAGTTTTTTCGTTTCATTATAATTGTTGATACTAAATTATATGGAAAAAAATGACATTTTTTTGATATAGTTTGGTTAATGAACTTATTAGTATTTTGAGTTGATTTGATAACAAGCTTTGACTACAGGCTTTGTGCACTGAGGTCAATAAAGATTGATTTGGTTACAGATTTATGATAATATATAAAAAAAAAAAGAAAAAAGCAAAAGCAAGTGTGATTGGTTAATTGGTTGATGCTTTAGCTTGAAAACTGTAGCCCTCAAACATTACACACTGTAGAGCTACAGCAGTCTAAGTTTGTCTGAGTTTAAAAGCGTTTAAAATTGATTTGTTTAATGTCTGAATCAATTCCAGTTATTGACATTTCAGTTTGTGAAAAATTTAATCTTTTTCTTATAGCTTTACAGCCATTATTGCAACAACCACCTTAAAAATAAAAGTGAATTTTCAACAACAAATTGTGTTTGCTCTTGACCTATTATATTACCTTAGGTGTTCTACAGGTGATCTACAGGTGTTCTGCCTTTTTTTAGGTGTTTAGGTGTTTAGCCTTCGGGTTGCATACCAATTAACATTTTTTAAGTTTTTTTTAATTTAAGTTTTTATATTAAGTCACCTCGGGCTTATCAAATCTCAAGTTATGTTAAATAAAAGATACGTTGCCTCTCTTTTCTTGTTAATTTTCTGTCCAGGGGTATTGTCTTTGTAGATTTTGTATTTTTTCCAGCTTTTTTGCATCAGCTTGTGAGAGTAAGTTCCAGGCTGTTTATTACAATTAGAAAATCATGGTTTTTATTATTTTTTCAATATGTAATAAATGACTTTTGAAACAGATTTTGTTTTTTTTATTTAAGTTCGATGCATTTATTAAAACATCTTTAAATTTGTGATACAATCATTGTCATTTCGGTGCTCTACTTCACTTTCAATCTGAGGCCATGTTATATATACAGTGTCCTCAATAAAAAATGGGACAGCATGATTTTTTTTAAAAAAGCAAAAAAAAATTAATTTTTTCTCAATTTTTTTTTAAGTTTATTTAAAATATGTCAAATAATAACTTCTACTACACAATATTTGTCATTAAAAATAAATAAAAAAGTCAATAAAACATTTAGACTTACAACAAAACTATGCAATTAGTAAAAATCAACTAAAATAGGAAAGTTCAACTTTTTAAAAAAAGAATGGTAAAATTGAGTATGTTTTCTAATTTTTTACATCTATGTGTTTAATATAGAATGCTTAATGCAATTACATTTTCCCGTGATACAACTAAATAGAAATAACCTTTTGCATCAATAACTGCTTGGATTTTGTGGGGTATGCTTTCAACAAGTTTTGGTAACAAGCTAACTTCCAGTGAATTCCAACCTTTTAAAAGTGTCAAAAATAATTCATCTTCATTACAAGGTTTTTTGTCTTTTAGTTTAGAATCTAATATAGACCACAGGTTCTCAATTAAATTAAGACAGGTGATTGTGCCAGCCACTCAAAGGTAGGTATACCAGCCTTTTGTATATATCTTCTTTTTTTTGTTGTTGTTGCTGTATGCTTTGGGTCATTGTCTTGCTGAAATATATAGTTTCCATCTGGAAATAGATGTGTTATACTTGATTTTAATTGGTGAAATATAAAATATAATGGTACTTATGTTGGTCCATAATTCCTTCAACTCTGTACAGGTTTCCCACTCCATGAGCAGCAAATGATTTTTTGAATGACTCATTTGTCAAAATGACACATTTCCATTGACCTAAAGCCCAGCTTAAATAAAAAAAACAAAAGGTGACTCATCTGTCCATATGACATGTTTTCATTGACCCAAAGTCCAGCTTAAATAATCTCTGCACCATTTTAATCTCTTAAAACAATTTTTTTCCGTTTATAATAGGCTTTTTTGTTTGCCACCCTGAAGTAAACTCTTCAACTTTTTTTATTCTTGTAACAGTTGTATTGTTACATAAGTATTCAAGGTTTAAATTTTGCTTTATCTGATTCATTGGTATCCTACGATTCTATATCACTTCCCTCACAATAACAACAACAACAAGATATTTGTTTGCTTTTTTAAATCATACAATAATATTATAATAATAATAAATATAATAATAATAGTAATAATAAATTTCACAACTTGATTGTAGAAGTAAAAATAATTGCTTATTAAAAAAATTAAAAATATATATGTATATTTAAAAATGATAATAATATAAAATAATATAATAATGAGTAAATTAATTATAAGTATTTAAAAATAATATTTAAATAATTGATAAGGATGGTGTCACTCAAACAGAATTCTGATCAAAGGAGTGACACCAGTTTTTAAATATAATATGATTGATAATAAGCATACACACATAGAACATACATAAACAAAGTAAACATTTAAAATTCATACTTTGATGATAATAATGAAAAATAAACAAACAAGAAGTTAATTATAATAGTTGTAGTAATCATAATTTAAAAAAATAAGTGTATATTCTAAATATTCAGTAAAAATAATGTCAATAAGTTAGAATAAAATTGTTCTCAGAATTTTTTTAATTGATTTTGTTTTAAATTAAGAAAAGTCGATAAAGGTGGTTGGAGTTGGAGTTTTTTGAACTCATTCACTATGCATACAAGACTCTTGTTCCATTCACAAATGCACTGATAGACAACAGAATGTTTACCATACTTCTGAGTTTTAAATGATGGCACACTAAGTTTTCCATTATATATATATATATATCTAGTAGAGTATAATGAGAATTTTAATTTTAGAATTGTTGTTTTGATTGTGTTTTTTTCTAGAAGATGAAAAAAAGATTAGTTCAGTTTTTTTTGTGTTAAAAATTATAAGGTTAGTATTTAATCAGTGAACAATGCCTTTTAGATCCGAATTTATGTTTTTACATAGAGAATTATACGATTTGTTGATATGCAATAGGTTTGTGTCATCAGCAAAAAGATGACTTGACGAGAAGGGAATAGAGTTGTTTATGTCATTAACATAAATTAAGAACAAAAGAGGACCAAGAACAGAGCCTTGAGGAACACCGCACTCAACAGATTTATTAGTAGAATTATAACCATTAATACTTACAAATTGTTTCCGATCTGTAAGATAAGAGCGAAACCAGTCACTTACAACACCGCGAATATCAGAGTGTTCTAATTTAGAAATCAAAATATTATGATCAACGGTATCAAAAGCTTTTTGTTAATCTATAAAAAAACTACAAACATAATGACCAGTATTGAGAGCTTTCCTGATTTTTTCAGTTAGACATCAATGTGTGGCAAGTAAAATGTTTTGAACGAAAACCAAATTGAAATTCATTTAAACACTTAAAAGAGTTCAGAAAAGAGTACACTCTAAAATACATAAGTTTTTCAAGAAGTTTGCTTATGTTAGATAAAAGAGAAATAGGTCTGTAGTTAGTACATAAAAGTTTAGAGCCGTTTTTAAATATTGGAACAACACAAGATAATTTTAGAACATTCGGAAAAGTTTCATTTACGAATGATATATTAAATAGTTTAGAAAGAGTATTTAAAAATCTATAGTCAAAATCGATAAGAATGTTTGTGGAAATGCTATTTGGGCCTATTGATTTTCTCGGCTTCAAATTAGATATAAGAGATGACACTTCAGGAATATTTGTTGGAGATAGGAGTAGACTATGTAAATTTGGATATTTAAGATATTTTGTATAGTTTATGTAAGACGAATAAATATTGGATTTAAGTTTTTGTGCGACGTTTGTAAAAAAAGTGTTAAACTTTTCAGAGATAAGATTTGGTTCAGTTATATATGTTTTATTAACTTGTAAACAGTTGGGAGATGAGTGATTAGAGTTTTTGACATTAAATTATTAATTCCTTTCCAAATTTCGCGAAGATTTTTTACATTTTCTGTAAAGTACTTTTTAAAATGCATTTTTAACTAAGGTAATTATCATGTATTTATATTGTTTGAAAGCAGTTTTAAATTTGTTTATGTTCCTATTATCTTTTGATCTTAACATTTTTTTAAAAAGATTGCGTATTTAAATTGATTTTAAGATTCTCTTTGTAATCCAAGGTCTAAATCGACGCTTGAAGTTCTTAATACTAATTTTTTTAAGTGGGGCGTAGCGGTTTAAAATCAAGGTTGTTTCAGAAATAAAAGTTTGGAAACAAGAGTTAACATCACAAGATTATCCCAACTAATTTTTAATAAATCTGATTTGAAGTTTATTTTATTAGAATTTTAAAAATTTCTGTGATATAAGTTGTGATTGCGTGGTATAAATAACTTAATTAAAATTAGGACTAATATAAAATTGAGGTAAGTGATCAGCAACTGAAGTTGTCAATTTTTTTGAAATAATTTCATTAGTTAGAAAGTTTTCATTTTATAATTTAATTCGAAGAAAGAATAATTTCATTAGAAAAAAAAATTATCAATGATTGTAGCAGAGGGGTTAGTGATTCTGGTTGGCAAAGTAATAAAAGAGCGAATATTATAAAAAGAAAGCAAGTTTAAAAAATCAAATGTTGCAGTATCATTTGATTGTATCAGATCAATATTATAATCACCTAGTAAGAAAGCCGATTTATTTTCAGCATTTATTTTTTGAAGTACGACAGACATGATAATTGTAAAATCGTTTATATCTATGCAAGGGTGTTTATAAAGGCAACCAACAATAGTATTAGATTTTTTAGAAAAAATTATTTCAATAAATGTTGATTCTAAATAATGCGGTGTATAAATCATTAAATCAAGAAGATTCAGTTGGTGTGTGCTCAATGTTGTAGCTATCGATAAGGATTGGATGAAATGATGATGTTCCTTTTTTTAAACTTGTTTCAGTTATACCAATAATGGAAAGTTCAAAACTTATTAACGATAGTAATACGTTTAATTCCTCAAAGTGTTTAGATGAAATAAAGAGAGACCGTTAATTTTGTCAAAATTTAGTGAATAGAATTTACTTATATCATAATATTTGCAAGCAATGTCTATTAACGCATGGATTTCTTCATATGAATCTAAAACACGAGATGAAACATAATCATTAATTTGATTAGAAACTTTATTTAAATGAGAAGACGGAAAGAGATTTGATGACGGAGGTAAATCATCAGTTATAAGAATTTTGTCAGAAGAAAATAGTAATTTGAATTCGTTATCTGGTTCATTTGTGAATGAAAGGACACTCTTTGTACGACTTACACAATGGCGCAGTATTACAATGTAGTACTGCCGCAGTACTACAATTTAGTACAATTTACTACAAATAAGTCACTTATTGTAGTAAATTGTTCTCAAATACTGAGTACAATTTACTACAATGAGCGACTTAATTGTAGTAAATTGTACTCAGTATCAAGCCTGCTGCATTTTGAATGAGTCCAAAACAAACAAATGTCACATTGAATTGAGCATCAACTTAAACTTTTTTTTTTTTTTTTTACACAGATGACAGTTTAAAGCCATAGCTTAAACTAGTGAAAATGAACTTTTTTAATATTTGAAAGGATCTAAAGATAATGATTTATACGTGAATAGTTATGTAAATAATAGTTGTAAAAAGCTAATAATATTAATAAGTAAGGTTTAGAAAGTATTAAAAATAACAATGATGAATGATAATAAAATAACAGTAAAACAAACAGTCAACTGCAAAATAATGATTATAACTTAATTAAACGAAAAAAATTCTAATTATAAGTTAATCAATCAATCGATCTTATCTTTCTGTCGTTTTTTGCTTTTTTCCTGACCTTGACTTTCTACTAATTGAATTTTGAGAAATAAATCTGGACACAACTCTTTGAACCGTAGATTTACCACATCCAACTTCTTTGGAAATATTATGCAGAGACCATTCTGCATTGTGCATTTGAATTATTCGACCTTTATCAAAGTCAGAAACGTGTTTTTTCAAAAATTAGTAAATATGAATTTTAACTGATAAACAAATGATATAAGTTCAAACTAAATGCTAAAATACTATTAGTAAGAATGTCTTATACCTATTTAATGGTTGAATTTTTGTAGTAGTAGAATCAAAAGTATTTAACTTTGCCATTGTTGCCATTAATTTATATTTTCTAATTATATAAAATTGTTAAAAAAATTAATTTAAATAAACTAATATAAATTTTTTTGAGTCATCAAGGTATGAAAAGTTAAAAACAACTTTACTTTGCAAAAAAAACAATATAAAATCACATGTAACACTTTATAATAAGGAAAACTTTAATGGGAAATATAAAATATAATGTTAAAAATATATTTTTTTTTTACTTTTTGTTAATTTGAGGGCCCACCTCCTTTTTTTCAATTTCTTTTCATTTTAAATATTAAAATAGTGTAAATATATTAGGTATCTAACATTGAAAACCAAAAATTTTTTAAAATTTTACACAAAAAATGTATACAATTTTATCATTTATGATAGTTTTCTAACAATTCTGCAGTTTAGTTGAATTTCAAAAGTTTGATCAATTATTTTTTATTTTTTTATTAAATAGTATAGTTCATTATTTTTTTTAATTTTATAATTAAGAAAAAAAATTTTAATATAAGTGATACAACATTGATTTTTAAGACTTTTAACAAAAAAGTCATGTTGTCCCTTGTTTTTTTGAAGACACTATTTTTGATTTTGATTTTTGATTTTTAAGGACAGTTTACGTTTTTTTTTATTATTTTTGAAGTAATGTTTCCTTGCTGATAAAAAGTATTAATGTTTATTATTGTTAAAGAATTAATATATTTATTATATTATTACATTATTATTATTATTATTATGAGTATTAAAAATTATTAATACTGGAGGGGGTCTTTAATAATCTTGTTAATCTTAACAAGCCTTGGGTGGGTTGGCAAATTTTCCAAAAATTAATAAACGTTCTCTCAATTGTATTAAGCACCTTAAAGTACCTCAAGCAAAATTCTGATATGTATTTTCTCTGTATGTTTTTTGACCAGTAATTTAATCTCTTTGCCATCTACACTAGCCATTTAAACTGTAGGAACATTTTTGTTCTTGCAGTTCGAATATAATTGGTGCTTTTCGTCACGACAGTTAAAGTTTTTCATCGAATGAATCAATTTATGCCATGTTGCAATGCCATAGTAGTTTTGCATTATCTTTTTAATTTTTTCCTAATCTCTTTTTTTTCTCAATCGTCTTTGTTTTTCTCATAAATTTATCGTCTAGTCTTTGTTTACAAAATAATTTAAGCATCACAAACACCACAAAAAATTTTCGAATACTTACCTTATACTTTAATTTAAAAGCAAGTTATTTTTACTAGCCTGCCATCACCCTCCCCCCCCCCTCCCAATTGCGACCCAAAAGACAAAAGTAACTAGCTTTTCAAGTTTTTTGATTTTATTTTTATTTATTAATTCTGATTGGTTACCATGGCACCAACATTTCTTTACCTCTTACACCCACGTATTATAGCGCTTTGTGAGCTTTATATTATGAATTTGTTACATTTGTGTGATACTTTAAAATAAAAGTAAAAGTGGCTTAAGAGAACTAGTTTTTTTATTTATTGACCTTTTGAAGCTCTTTTTATTTCTCCCGACATAAAAAGAGCTTTCACAAATTTCGCATATTTTAAATATACGAATTCCATTTCCAATATATAGGTGATAAAATCTATTGATAAATGTGATAGTTTTTTTTGTGCCCCACTGTTTTATAAGTGCATGTATGATACTTTTATGTACTTTCTGTGTATGTATAATATTTCTGTATATGTATGAGTTTAGTCCGACAAAGACGTCACTTAGACGTTCTATACATCGCTTGAACGTTTCAAAAACGTCTTTTCCAGACCAAAAACTTGCTGCGTATACTCTACCAATATGACTGCATTTTCCTGTGACTGTATTTTTTTTCTTCTGTTTTTAGCCGATTAATTTTGAAGAAATGGTTTTCAAAGAATCTACCGCACCTACCAACGATTACTTTTCTGCTCAATTCCTCCTATCATTCAAGTATCTTGGCAACCACTTAATAACAATAAGTGCAGGTGTTACAGATGAAAACAATTTTGATTGGGAGACTGGACCTAGTTCTTCACTTCAAGTAGAAGTTTTTGAGCAGCGAAAAAAATAAGATGAAAAGTGAGCCTCAATATTTAAAATTATATCGTGTCATCATCAAAAAAATAATTTACTTTATACATCCCTAACTATGCTCATTATCTCCTCTGGCTCTGCCAAATGTGCATTACTAGTGATTTTAACATAAACTTTAATATCCAATGATTGAACAGTGATTTTTTGTCACTAGTAAATTTTATAATCACCGTTTAACTAAAGCGTGATTTAGTAGCTAACTAAAGCACTTATCTTTAGTTAAACGATTTAGTAGCGATATAACGCTTATTAAGGTGGTAACAAAAAGAGAGAAAAAAGGCATTTTTTGAAATTTATCGAAAATTTTAAAGTCTTTTTTCATGGAAATTTGATTTAATTTAGAAAAACTTGTACGTTCAAGCAAAGTTATGCCCTTCTAGATATAATGTTTCAGTTCTAAGGCCATAGCAACGTTTTTTATCAAATATTTCAAGAAACCTGACTAGACATCTAATTTTCACCTTAAGACTTCGTTTTGTTCTTTTAAATCTTTTATCCAGTCTATAAAGAAAGCAGAACAGTGTCTGTATTTGACAGAACAGTATCGAAAAATGCTGCTTGAAAGACGGAATAATATCGAAGTTTTTTTGATCGAAACGTTTTTTTAGGATTGATATCGAAAAGATTTTTAAGGAAAAAATTCGAAAACAAAAAAAAAAATTGAAATTCATTTAAAAGGAATGATGTCGAAATCTGGATTTAGGAATAGTATCAAAAAACTAGCAAAGAGGTAGAACGTGAGAAGTGTTGCTACATCAACTGACAAGTAGGTAAACCATGCAAGGAGTGTTGCTAAATCGACTGGCAAATAGTTAGAGCATACAAGGAGTTCTGCTACATCGACTGAGGGTTTGGTTTAGGCAGGTGGTCACTTAAAAATAATTGAATCATCATTTTTTTTATTGACATTTAATTTTTAAATATTTCAATGTTAATTATTTTCTTCTAATTTCGATCTTGAACTGTTTTTAGGATTTTCGATACTATTTCTTTTTTCACAATTTCAACTTAGTTCTCTATTTCGATATTATTCCGGAAAGTCCCTTTTCGAATTAGTTCAGTTTGGCGGTTTTCGATGCTGTTACTACTAATCAGCCTATAAGCTATACAATGAAGCCCTAAAACGTACTAAACTCAGAGTTTCTAAATAAAGGTTGTGTTGATATTTCTTATTTCTGCCAGTTAAAAAAACAAGAATATTTTCAACTATTAAAGCTATCATTACTTGAAATGGGTTCTAAAAAAATATATAATAAATTACGATCAAGAAAAAAAAAGGGTTTAGGAAAGAAAAAAGAAAAGAGTTTGCTACACAAAATTCAAATGATATTTGCTGACTCAAAACAAATCAGCGTTTAGAAAAAATTAAATAACTCATTTTCTGAAAGTAATCCTCCAATTATCACCCCTGGATGCAATTTTTTCTAAACTGATCTTTTATTGTCTTAAATGAATATAGTTGGACGACGCCCTGTTTGTTGCAGCAATAGACATTGAACATCTTTCATTAAAAAAAAAACAGTCTTTTAGTATTTTATTTGAGTCACTTCTTGATTTTAATTTTTCACAATGTTTCTAGTCTCCTAACAAGGATAACTTTTGATTGGATACTGGTTAATATTTTTGATAATGTGACTTATATCTATTTAAAGTATTCTGAGTTAAAGCAGTTTAAAATTTTATAAAAACAAGACAAGCAATGCCATTTTTACATATACAATTATTCTTTAAAAAAAATTATTTTCTAAAGCTGGTGCGTGTAAAAAATAATTTTTTTTCTGTCTCGCTCAGAACATAGTAAAAGAGTACATTGCTAACAAAGATTTCAATTTGAAAATTTCAAGAGATACTGATCATTTTTAATAAGTTTTCCTTTTTGGAAGAAGCATCAAATTAAGGAAAAAATCTATTTATCACGCAAATAGTGTTAAATGTTTTTCTTAATAGTATATATTAATAAAATAAAGCATTTTTTTTTCAAAAGCTTTTTTAAAAAAAGTGTTTTTACCCGGCTTTTACTTTTTTTTATTTACTTTTACCTGCAATCGCCGTTGAACACTTGTGAGTTTCAATTTTGTTATCTAATCACCGTTAAAATTCGCTTGTGTTAATCCACGGTTATCACAGATTCTGATAATGCTAACTTACCTAAGAACGCCATTCATATGGGGGCGATAGCTTAAACATCAAAGAATATTGTGATTCAAATTTTAAAATCTTTTAGTTTTGGCCACCGAAAGATTTTTAATTGAATGTTCAAATTAAGAGAAATTTCGACCTTTTAGTGCGCCAACAAAAACGTCAATAGAGTGAGAGTCATTATATAAACTAATAAAAATATGTGCAAAATGTAGTCTGGCTATCTATACCAAGCTCTGGATAAAGTTTTGAATTGGTTTACTGGTTAAGGATATATGACAGTTTCAGTTAAATTCTTATTAGTTTTTTGCTTCTTGTACCTCAAAACGATTCCAATTACTGTGTTATTTGGTAACTATTATTGATAAATAAGGGTGATATTAGTGTTATACTATGTAAACCAACAATTTTTATTATATTGTTTTATTGCTGCATGTGCATTAGGTACATTATACTTTTAAAATTTTTGATTTTTAATTTGTCCGATAATTTATAAAGTGCCGCTCTAAGTAAAGAATGACTTTAAGAAAAAAAATTAAAATTTTTTTTTTTTTACCTAAGCGGAATTGCAGTTTTCGGAAAGAGAAAATTGATCATTTATGCATAAGTTGAAAGGGCGTTACAATTTTTAAATTATTGAAATCTGAAACTTTTTAGAACTTTTTTATATATTACCATATGCTTTGAAATATGAACAATTTTTTTTTTTGAAAAATAAATATATTAGTGGGGTAATGTTGGGGTAATATGTGCTAAAAGATTAAAATGAAAGAGTTAAAATAAGACATACAAGTTTTAAACAATCAGATATTCATTGTTTACATGACGCCATTTAAAGGTTAGACAATATAACTATAATAGTTATTTATAGTTAGATGGTTTTAAGGGCAACCCATGTGTCTATCGAAATCGGAGGGGGATTGTACAAACACCACAGGTTCAGGAAAAGATGGAGAAAGGGGCGTTGCGTGAGAAAATTCCAGGGGGAAGGGGAAGAGACTTTGTTTTTCCCAACTGCTTTACATAGTTTCACACCTTTTTTTTATAATTCAAGAAATCAATTTTTGTCCTATTTACAAAATCTACTGATTGTTATACTACACTGCACTCACTCTTATGAATTGCCAATTATCAGTATTTATTAACTTCTATTAACAAAACATAGCTTCCTTTACATATATACAAAATATTCAATTCAAAAAACGTCTGAAAGTTTTACCCATTTATAGTGAAATTGTATTAGTCCAAAAAAATATTACAATTTACAAATCCAATAAACTTTACAAACCATTCTGGCAGCATATATAGCAGTTTAAAATTTAACGGAAATGAGTTAGTACAAAGGAATATGAAAAATATTATTTTATTACAAAACTTATACGCGCAATATTTTATCATCAGTCTATCATTTTTTGTCTACTGTCTATTTTAATATGACGTTTCTTCAACTGAACCCATCGTTTAACAAGATGTTCGGGGTTAACTCCTTTACAAAGTTCATTTTTCGCACGTCAGAAGCATGAGACTATCTAATCTCTCGTCACTTATTGTTGTTCTCAGATGTGATTTTACAATCTTGAGTTGACTAAAAGAACGCTCATTTGATGCTACACCATAAGCAGCTGTGATTACAAAAATGCATAGTTTATGGGCTTGTTTCAGTATATCCTTTAACTTCACAACAGGGTACAAAATGTCTTGCAGCGTCTTGGCTGGTGTTCTTGATGAGTTAAAATCTTTATCACCTTCTTCTAAACAGATATCTATCAAAATTTCCATCAGGCCTTTCAGCATATGAACGTCTGGAATATGATCCTTGTATCCAGAAGGAAAAAGTTTGCTTGCTTTTGTTAAGTTAAAAACTGCAACAAAGTTACCTTGATTAGCACTGTCCGATTCTCTAAACGCTAGCCCTTGGCTTCCCAAAGTCTTGCATGTATCGATAAGAATTTCGACAGTTTTTCTATTCTACACCTCTATTTTTTGCTCTTCTATAAGAGCAATTCTATTGGATTTATCAATAAGGTGATCTATATGCCCTTTTTTCATAAGAAAGTGACAATATTCACTTAATGCAACTTTATGTACTTGAGAGGTAAAGAGCGCCTGAAGCTTTCCAAGTTTGTCTTTCCCATAGCTTTTCATCTTAGGCCAAGATCTCACCCCAACATTTATCCAAGCATCTTCAGTTTTTCCCTTCTTTCCAACACCCTTGGGGAAAAGGCGGCAGACAAAACAAAATGTGGCATCCTTCCGGGTGCTGTATTCTAAATGTTCAAACTCTTTGTACCACTGGGGATTAAATCTATTTTTACCGTCACTTGGGAAACTAGCAAGTTTTGGTTGGTGTGGCCCTAACTGGATTAAATACAATTTTTGATTATCCGTAATTGTATGTGGACGTAAACCTGGGTCATGGCTTATCGATGCTGATGAATCTGATTTGTCAATTATAATATTTTGAGCTTTGGTATCGAGTTTTTTTATAAAAGCGTTTCCCATTTTCAAAACATTTTTTGACATTTCCACCACAGAAATTGTTGCATTCACAATTTCAATTGCAGCGAATTTTTCATTTACTAATTCTTCTTTAAAATATTTTTTATAAATGTCAATACAATCTTTAAGATTTTCTATTAAAACACCCAAATTCCCCATGAGCGAAGTCCAATTTGTTGTTTCACTGCTTACTTCAGTAGTATCCAAGTTAATAATATTCGTGTCATCCTTTTCATCTCGGTCATGAAACTAAGTTAAAAGATCTGATTTAGAATTTAATTCTGTAAATTTCTCTGCTTGTTCCTGGACTACAACATAACCCGGGTTTTCCCCTTTTGCATCATTATCTTGAATTTTTGAACTTGCGTCCTCTTTAAATTTTTTATTAAAAGGTGTTGTTTCTTCTTCTATGGATATACCACATGTTGAAGTCGATGTTTCAATTATTATCAAGTCTAACTTTGTAAGTTCACTACTTTGTATTTCATCATCCACTTCGACATCAATACCAGCATTCTGAGGTTCCATTTTTCGTTTTTTTGAAGCTAAGGAGGCTACAATAGGATTCTCTGGGGCTCTCACTGTTTGTATATGAACCTTTCTACCACCATGAACGGATCTTTCATGACTGGTTTTATAGTCGTTATTAAATACTGCTTTGCATACGCAACATTGTAATTTATATCTTTTGCTATTCATATTTAGTGCTGGAAAACAAACGCAGATACTATATTTTACCGTAATTTTTAAATGATTCAATGTTTATAAAAGTTATCACTCTTAATAAATGTGATAAGATATTAGAGTCTTATAATAATAGAATAAGACTAATAATCCTATTATATATTCTAATTAGGCCTATTACTCCTACAAACCTAATTCTAATCTTACTTTAGTATACTGATAATTGGAAGTAATAACAGGCGCAAAACATTCATATTAGAGTTTAGCATTTATTTTATTATACTTTCTGATAAAAGCTTTACATAAAATTATTATATTAAAAAATGAATCATATCATTTTAAATGCTATCATATCTTTTATACAAAGACAGAAATGTTAAAGTCAATTCATGGAAATAAATATTCACGTTTCAAATTAGAAAGTATGAAAAAAAATGAATAACTGCTTTTAGTCAAACATAAAATTGCAGCTGCTATTTTTATTGCATAAACTTGCAGCTGCCATTTTTATTTTTGATAACAAAAAAAAGTTGCGCGAAAAAAAACAACGTGGAAATCAAAAGGGCGTTTCGTTATGACTTCGCAATTTATTTTGTCTTGTGAAAAACAGCCTTAAGCCGTTTAATAAACGTAAAGTTCATTTGTCCAAGTCAAAAAAAAATTAGATCTTTGATGGATTTTTGCAAACATTTTAATTTTATTTAACTAGAAAATATTTTTTGATTTTATCACCGATATCCCAACTGTCCCAAGGAAATTCCTTTTACTCGTGGCAAGCAAATTCCCAATTTTTCTCTTTTCTAGATTCTGGGAGATGGAGACTCCCCCCCTACCCCCTGCAAGGCGACGCCCTTGGATGGAGGCTTTTTATCAAATCTGGAATAATCAACCAGGAGGCAGTTATTCTGGTCTGTTTGTATGCTGCATTGTAATAAGTTACCATTGAGGCATATAGCTGTTAAACTACATGCATAGAGCCCCTTTACAATAACATTTCATAGAGCCCCTTTACAATAACATAAAGCCCACATGGCTTTAATAAATTTACAATAAAATATTTTTTCTGAAAAATACTACGTGAAGAATAAAAACTCACATATACATCCTCATATATACACATACACATACACAAACACATATACAAACATACTTACACACACATATATAAACATACTTGCATATATATTAGAAGTTAAGGAGATGCATTTCATTTGTCGTTTAAAAGAGGAAGTGCTTTTGAAATCTTTTATATTGTTGTTTTTTAATTGATTCCATAATGACGGACCTTGGTTAATAATTGAGAATTTTGACACTTGCAATTTTACTCTGCTCAATTGACAGTTATGGTTGCTATTTGACCGAAGATTTTATTTTTGTGAAAACGCCAATGTAAAAATATCAGAAAATACTTTTGGCAGCAAGTTATTCTTATATTTGTACATATATATTATTATTTGAAACGAATTAAGTTTTGATATATTTAACACATTCATGTATTTCATTACAGGGGAAGGGTTTTCTAACCTTTTTAAATTGTTAACCGCTTTTCATGCGTGGTTTTGTAGCCTCTGTAATCTTATTAATTTAGTTTTGTGTGTGTTAGCCCAAACAATATTAGCGTAAGAGAGATGACAATGAACAAGACTGAAGTAAAGCATTTTGCGTGATTTATAATTAAGAAAGGCCCTAGATTTATACAATACACTTATAGCAGAAGATATTTTTGCTTCAATAAGACTAATATGCTTTTTCCATGATAGGTTCTCATCAAATATTACTCCCAAAAACCTTGTGTAATTTACTCGATTTATTTCATTTTTATTAATTGACAGTTTTGGCAACTTTAACGGAAGATTAGTTGATTGTCTTATTTTATGGAAGAGAGTAAAACTTGTTTTTTCACAATTTAATGATAACTTATTAGCTATAAACCATTGGTTAAAGCTTTCCAGTTCAGTGTTCATTGTTTTGAACAATATTTTTACATCAGAATTGTTGTAGAATAAATTTGTATCGTCTGCATACATAATTGACGATATTTTATGAGAAGAATTTTATCCATATCTTAGTTATAGTTATAAGTATAACGTTTATCTACAGACCAAATTGACATGAATTTTTCTAAAGAAAAACGTAAAAATATTTGCCATAGAAGATAGCTTGCCACAACATATGGATTGCCACAGCAAAAGAAATTTTCATTTTTTTCTATATGAGTGAGCACACATTTGCTGGTGACGTTTTTTAAAAGTTTCATTTAATCGTTAAACGGATAGCACTGCTGAAAAGACAAGAAAAGGAAATTCTAAACATTGCCACACAATTCATTTAAAATGGATCTTACAGCTGTGTCTCTAATGCAAAGTTCATTCCTTTAACTCCTTATCAATATATTGATAAAGAGTTGACCAGGAAGTACGTACGCTTTTACTTCAACCCTCCCCCTCCAATCCCCTGCATTTTTCTATACGCGTTTTTAAGTACCCTCCCTAAAAGTAGCTTTTAACTTACCTACCTACCCAAGATTTTTTTTAATTTAGTGTCTCCGTTACCTTCAATTTACAATCTGCCCCCCTCCCCATTTTATAAACGCCATTTGCTGACCCCTCACCCCCTTTGAGCGTACGTACTTAATGGACGATCCCAAACAAGAAATAAACTTTTTTTTGTACCAAAATAAGCAAACATTCAAAATTGCCGTTTTTTATTTCGCAAGTACTCATTCCAAAAATAAGCATTTCGCAAGTTGAATTTCAAAATAAAGCTTTTTTACTGCATATGAAATTAGCGCTGCTAATGAAATTAGCGTATTTACAAAACGAGCGCTTTCACTAAACGACATTTCGAAGTCCAATATGAAACTTTTTCGCTAAATAGGTAAAAATGTAAAAATTAAACATCATTATGTATCAAAATGTTTGTAATTAAATGTTATTTTTACAATCACAAAATATTACCACTATATAGAATCTATAATAACATGTTTTATTAGTTTTTCTACGAAAGTGACGGTTCCGCTTGTTACTATTGCGAAAGAATTTATTTTGACATAAATTTTTATTTTTTGTTATTATTTCAAAAGTAAATTTTATAGTGGTAACATTTCGTAATTTTAAAAATAAAATTTAAATAAAAATTAATCTAATTAATTATTAAAAAATTAATCTAATTAAAAATACATTTTGGTACATAATGATGTATAATTTTTACATTTATATCTATTTAGAAAACAAACTTTCATATTGGATTTCGAAATGTCGAAACTTCGAGATCTATAATATAAATATATTAAATTTTGTTTTTTAAACCAAAAATGTTTTATTAACTATGTAACTAAGGGCTATATATTTAATGATATTCATAAGTGTCAAATGCGTATACAAAATTTTATTAATAAATAACGGTATTCATAATATATACTTCTAAAATGTCATTTAACAAACAAGTATTAGATAATGTAAATAACTTAAATAAAACTTTTCCCAAAATTAACTACACAAAATCGCAACTTCCATGCGTGACTTTCGTTCGTGACCATACATGAACTGCATTTGAACGATTGCTGTGACTCTAAGATGCATAGTGAAATCGTGAAACTTTCTGGAAATCCTTAATAATATTGAAAATACTATTTAAAAAAAAAAAAGTATACTGCTGAAGCTTATATTTTAAGAGGAATTTAAGTTTATCTAGTAACTAAAATTTGTGTTTTTCTATGCGTTTCCGTGCGTTATTTCTCTTCAAACTTAATTTATTCTTTAATAACATTACTAATGTATACCATTCTTTGTTTTCAATATATTTATATAGATTAGAAATAAAATTAAATAAACTGACAGTTTTGTTTCTATGAAAATAATAGACAAAACATGGCCTTATAACTTTATAATCACCTTCTTTGTGTGCGTGAATGTATGTGTGTATGGGAGTGGGGAGGGAGGGGGAGAGTTTGGAGGTATAACACTCTCCTAAAATTCGCCCCTGATTTGATGCGCAAATTGAAATTCTGATTATTGCGTGAAATTCTGATTATTGTTTAAAAAATTAAGTATTGTAATAGTTTAGTTTTTACTATATCTGTTACTATATATACATCTATATCTATCTATACCCACGGTTTTTCAAATATCCCTTTAAAAAAAATGAATTTTTTTAAGAATAAACTTTTCAAGACGGAATAAAACTTTTCAAGACGAAAGACTTGAAAAGTTGTAGGTTGTGTGAGTTGGGAAACATGAAGATAGGAGTGAGTTCCAAAGGGTTGACGTGCGAGGAAATAAACCAGACGAATAAAAGTTTTTAGAGCATGCTAGGACAGATAAAGTAAAAAAATGATACTTTGCTGAATGACGAACCAAACGAGATTGAGTCTTAGTTGATTTGTCATCAGCAAATAGTGCCACTTTATATAAAAAAATATCAGGAAGACTATTAATTTAGATAAGAAACAAAACAGGACCAAGGACAGAACCTTGAGGTACCCTAAAACATACTGGAATATTTTGGAAATGAAGAAAAATGTTGGCTTTCGACTATGAATTTAACAAAACGGTTAGAAAAAAACAACTTATTAATCTCAAAAACCTTATTAATCTCAAAAAACTTATTAATCTCAAAAACTTATTAATCTCAAAAACCATATAAAGCAAGCTTATGGAGAAGACCAGAATAGCAAACTTTGTCGAAAGCTGTAGATATGTCAAGAGCAACAGCCCTTGCATCACTGCCTCCATTTAATGCACTATAAATTCTTTCACTCACAGCAGTTTTTTTTTTTTTTTATATATATAAATATTTCGCCGTTTGACAATAATTACAATAATTAAGTAAATAAATAAAAATTTGCATGACAGGATCAAAAAGGAGACTATAGTTGTCTTACCACTATGTCCCGTAATATATACCATATATAATATTTAAAAGATTTTGTATTATCTTTTAAAAAGATAATACAAAATCTTTTAAATATTAATTAAATTTTCTTAAAAAATATATTTTAACTAAAGAAAGAAAAAATAAAATAAATTAAAAAAACAAAAGTTAATTTTTATATTTTATCCCCCTATTTTTTTTTTTTTTTTTATTTTATTTATTTTGTTAGATTGAGAATAATTAAGAAATTTTTTTTTTTTTTTATACAAAAAAATAAAAAAAAATAAAAACGAAAACAAAAAGATAGAAAGTGAATGCACACACTTACATATAAATAGATGGCAAACAATTAGGGGTACTTTTTACATAAGATTTCAAGAATATATAGTATAAACTTTTTTACATCCTCGGTAATAAACAAATGATTAAAATTAAATCGTGTAAAATTTTACAATAGATTTTTTTTTTTTACATGTGTATATATAAAATTAAAAATATATTCATAATTATAAAAATCAAATCATAAGAGTACTCTTATTTAACGCCTTAGAAGAAATTTAATTCATTGTCGTTTAGTAGATGAGTTTGCCTAAGTTTTGTTTTAAATTGGTTAAGCGAAGAGAGTGTTTTAAGATCATCATTTAAAAGTGTATTCCATAATTTAGGTCCTCGATTTGTAATTGAGTATTTAGTGGCTGAATAACAGGATTTGGATTGACTAAAGTTATTTTTTGAGAATCTTGCATATATGATTTTTTAAAATATTGAGTAAAATTAAATTTTTTTTTATCAAGTTTAAACATAAATATAAGAATTTGATTAAGATTTATTTTGAAAATATTTAATATATTGAGTTCACTAAAAAGTATTTTTGTATGGGAGAGTCGACCTTTATTTGTAATAATCCTAATAGCATGTTTTTGTTTACAGAGAAGTTTATTTATTGTTGTAACGTTGGTGCTGCACCAAGCAATATTTGCATAGTTTAAGTAACAATGTATAAATGAAAGGTATATGTATTTCAAACAAGATTGGTTTAGAAACTGTTTAACTTTATACAGTATACCAATATTTTTTGAAATTTTATTCTCAATTACATTTATATTTTCTCTCTAATTATTATTTTCATCTAGAATTACACCCAAGAATTTTAACGATGTTTCCTTTTTTGATAAATTATTATCAATAAAATTTTTTGGTAGTTTCCATGAAATATTTTTTTTTTGAATCTTGATGGAATAATGTGTATTTAGTTTTGTTAATGTTTGGGGATAGTATATTGGATTTAAACTATTGGCTTAGTTTATCAAGTTCTTTGTTTACTGTTAAAAATAAAATATTAATATCTTCATTGGAATAAAACAATTTAGTATCATCGGCAAATAAAATTGAGTTTAAGGTATTAGAAAAACTATTTAAATCATTAATATAAACTAGAAATAAAAGTGATCCCAATATTGAACCCTGGGGAACACTGCATGTGATAGTCATATTATCCGTTTTTCCACCTTCGTATGAAATATATTGCTTTCTGTTAAACAAGTAAATTTTAAACCAAGCCAAGTTTGACTTTCTTTTACGTAGATTTCGAGTTTGGATAAAAGAATTATATAATCAACTGTATCAAAGTCTTTGCTTAGATCTGTAAAAACACCTAAAGCATACTTTTTTTCATTAAACCCTTTAAATATATCATGTACAAGATATAATATTGCGTGATCAGTAGAATGACCAGATTTAAAACCAAATTGTTTATAGTACAAAATATTATTTTTGCTTTAAAAAAGAATAGTCTATTATACATAATTCGTTCTAGAATTTTTGAAAAGCATGTAAGAATTGAGACTAGTTAACAATTCAGTCATAGAGCAATTGTCTTACAGTAAGTTGTTTGACTCAAGATGGGATTTCAGTCATTTTTTGATCAAAGACTCAAAGACCTTGCTAATTATAGTAATCATATTGTTAACAAAGTCCCAACAGTACAAAAAAAATCGAATTCATTCAAGTAATGGATCAAATAAATGAACATTTGTATAGTTGAAAAGACAGTTCTTCAACCATAACACCAGCTATTCCATCTAATGTTGCAATATTGCATCGAAAGGAAATACAAAATCAAGATGCCATTTTCAAGATGCAGATCGAGCTTAAAAAAAAAGCAAGAAAAAATTCTGTTAAAAAAGAAAGCACAAGAAGAAAAATACAAAAAGAAATTAGTAACACTCGAAAAAGAAAATGTTGACGAAAGCACGAGTTTTATGGACACTAATGATATCTTTGCAAATCATTAAAGTCAAAACACCCTGAAGAAAAAGTAATTACAAGAAAGCAAGATATTGGACACGATTTATGGAGACAGTTAAAAAGAGTTTCGATTCTTGTTTTTACTGGTGATAAGCGTAACTATGAAAACTAGAAGTCAGCATTCCAAGCCTGTGTTGATCAAGCTCCGACGAATGCAGAGTACACATTGTTGCAATTAAGACAATACCTTTCTGGTTCAACATTAACCGCAATTGATGGATTCGGTTACTTAAGTTACGCTTATGAATCTGCAAAAGAAAAAATAGAACGAAAAAATGGTGGACATTGAAGAAAGTTTATGCTTCACATGGACGAGAGAACTTTTAACCAATAAAAAGTGGCCATCTTAAAGAGAAACTTGCTGATTTATTAAACATTGTAGTTACTAACCTCAAAAAAGCAAAAGAGAAGAAGAGCTTGGCAATGGAACATTTTACTAAAAACTTCAAAGAAAATTACCAGAGAAAATGCTTCCTCAATATCAGCGCTGGGTTTTCGAAAAAGAAAAATAAGAAAATGTTGAAACCTTACAACAGTTTATTATTAAAGAATCAGAGTTTGAAAGAATTTATGGATTATAAAGTACTATCGTTATAAACTAATAACTGATCAATCGTATTTCGGTGAAAATGATTCAATGGAAGCGAGAAAATTGCGGTTGAAATGTCCTGTTTGTAAGCTAAATCATGCCTTGTGGAACTATGACCAATTTAAACAACTTGATGGATAGAAATTGAAAAAAAGTAATAAACTATGTTATCAATGCCTGGGAACCAACCATACTGGAAGTCTGTGTGCTAAAACAAGAATATGTGGTATTAATGGATGTAAAGAAACAAACAACAAATTGCTACATTAGTCAAATCCAATTAACCGGAATAACCTGATCGAAAGGAATAAAAAGTCGCAGTTAAAGAATGTCACAGAGGAGTAGCAACTTAAAGAAACTGCAAACATCCCAGGAAAAAAAGTTCTATAGAATTTCTATAAACTTTTGAAACATTTGGCCTATATAAATTATATAGAAATGCTATAAAATTTCTATAGAATGTATATTAATTTCTAAAGAAATTGCTATATATCGTTTTTTTCTATAAAATAAAAAGTAGAAAAAAAAGTTCTGAAATTTCTATAGAAATTACCAAAGATTCTATAGAAATTCTATAGAATTCTATAGAATTTCTATTGACCAAATGTTCCAAAAGTTTACACAAATTCTATAAAACTTTTTTTCCTGGGATTGAAATGTCAACTGAAACGGAACTTAAAAATAATAGTTATGGTGTTTATGTACACCCTTACGAAAATTGGTTCTTTTCTTGGTTATCTAGAAAATCGATCGGTTTCACAGAAAACCCAAAGGTTTTACGGCATATCCAAAAAATGATTTGGTTTTTCGCAAGAGAAACGAAAATAAATTGGTTTTTCAACAATTCAAATTTGAAAAACTATTAGCTTTTAAAAAACGCGTGAATTTTTTTTATTTTGGTTTTCTAGAATTCCGTCCATAATCACAAGAAATCTATTTCTAGTGACTATGATTCCATCTATCATCTTTGAATTTGATTGGTAGTTGGCTTACAGCTTCCATATTTGTTTTAAACTGGCGCTCAACTTCATTTCTGTCATTTCTTCGTTAGTTATAGTAGTGCTGAAGAGTTTAAATTAATTATTGCTTAGCAATCTATCGTAATATGCTTTCAATGTTTCAAAAAAAAAAAAATTCTGAAAGAAATTAAGCTATATTTGTAAACTGTTTGATGATATAGATAACATATATATATATATATATATATATATATATATATATATATATATATATATATATATATATATATATATATATATATATATATATATATATATATATATATATATATATATATATATATATATATATATATCGTTTTTAAATAAGAATTAGCATCAAAGAACGTTATTTGTGTAAGATCTTCATCACCTACATTAAACTCTTGTAATTTAAGTATTCTTGTATTACAATTTCACCTGTTTGTGACAATAATGAGGCACCAACCATTTATGAACCTTAGTAAGTTATGTTTTGTTTATTTGTAAACATTTATAACTTTGTTTATTTTCGCTTAAATGTTATCTTATTTAAAGTGTTATATTATTAATCGAAAAAATAATTAAATTGATACAATATATTTAGCCAAGATTTTGTGTGTGCACACATACTTTTACACTATTAGGGCTCTATAACATAAAAAGTTTGTGCATAATTGAAGACTTTAGTACTAAGAGTACTTAAGTCACAAAAAAAAAGTTAAGAGAAAACATTGTAATTGTTTTTTTGGATAGTCTTTTTGTTTTTAAAATTTAAATTTATGAACAAAGTCAATAAATAAAAATCAGTAAATATAATATTTAAATAACTAATGAATTATAATTTGATTAAATTTTTATAAATTTAAAAAAAAAAAGAACATATAACAATATTGATTGAAATATATTTTCTTTCAACTTTTTGTGTGTGACTTTTAGCACTAAGGTCTTCAATTTAATGTCTTGAACTTTATTTTTAGTATTCCGTCAGATAAACTGACATTGCCCCCTCTTCTCCTTGCTGCTGAGGAAAGAAAAGAAATTAACTTTAGTCTTCCATAAAGATCAAAACTAAAGGAATTAGTGAATCCATTTTTTTGTAAAAAACTGAATTCCGGATTTTCGGAATTACAGGAGATGAAATCCGGAATTCCGGTTTAATTCCGGAATTATTATAGAAGAATTTAAAAAATATAAAGAAAAGAAAGTACATTATTTTTTAACATAAATGTATTTAGTTCAAAACAATAAAATTAAAACAAATTACAAAATAAGGAAATATTTCATATTAAAATATTTTTGAACTACGTAAATAAAATTGCAAAATGAAAGTTCAATTTTCATTTTGATTTTTGAAAAAGCTTCTTAAAAAGCACAAAGTATCCAATGTTTTGTCGTTGAGCCTTAATCGAATTTTTGTTGAAAATGCTCCTGCAGCGGAAAAAGCGCGCTCTGACTCCACACTAGTTGGTGGAATTGTTAATAAACTTTTGTAAAGATCTTCCAAAAGCATTCCGCGGGATCCCCCTTCATCCCAAAATTTCATTTCACTGCGAATTTCGGAATGAATCGATGATTTTTGTAGAACTTTTGACCGTGATTCCGAGAGTGATTCCTTTATCTTTTGCTGAAGAATTTTCTGCAAGGATAACTGAGTTTCCAATGATTCGATAGGTTTATCGTCATTTTAGTAGATTCAGATACTGTCGGGTCTATTTCTAATGCTACTTCACCACTAAGTCTTTGGATTAGGGATATGATAATTTTGGTTATTTCAGTTTTCGAGCGACGCAAAATGTTCTTGTGAATTTTGGTTTTACCCCCATTATGCAAATATTGAAGAACATCGGATACCACAGTTCTTCTTCGATTAATTTGAACTTCAAACTCTATTTTCATTTCACGGCCAATTTCTTCATTCTCATCAAAATTTTCTAACACAAACGTAAATGTTGCATCCGCAGAAAGTAAATTTGCATCAGCACGGCATAACGCGTCTACGGCTAATTTTATAGGCTTCAAATTTCTAGAAACTGTAGATATTATATTCCATTCTGAATCATTCAAAAATGTATCCGCTTTGATATCAATTATTGCCTTTTTTATTGAACTTTTCAAAAGATTAAAACGTTCTAACATGGACATCAGGCTACTCCATCTAGTCTTCGAATCAAGCAATAGCTGCAATTCCTTTCCATGATCTTCCTTCACATGTTTTTGCAACACTTCATTTTTTAAAGGGGAACGTCGAAACATTCGAACAATTACCCGAACTTTCATGATTACATTTCGCAATGTAAACTTTTCAGTAATTTCTACATCACATTCATTTCTCGTCCCCACTTGCATTCCTTCATCATCACTTAAATCTTCTTCATCAGAGTCCAGATCTAAGACACTCTCATAATCATCTTCATCTACCTCTTTCTCTGTTTGTTTGTAGATCACATTTACAATTGCAACCTGAATTGCATGAGCAAAACACAAAATTTGTTCACATGGTAATAATCTACCCACTTTTTGCATCATTGAAGCACCATCAGTTACAATACACGAAATATCGTTCCTTATATTTAACTGAAATGATTCTAACTTGTCCTCTAACAATTTTACACAATTTTCAGCCGCAAATCGACCATTAATTCGAGAAAGACCCAAATTCCAGATATTTTTCGACCCATGAACGTTAACATTTATATAACGTCTATTTCCAGAGGACGTCCACTCGTCTAATGTTAGGCTAAAGCATAAATTCTTTTTTAATTGATTAATTTCAGCAATTTGCAATTGTTTAATTTTTTTAGTATAATCCATCACGACTTTCTGTATGCTGGTGGGTGATTTTGGAATATCACCGAATCCACGCATTGTTAAACATTTTCTTAAATCGTTTGACGTACAAAAAACACGAAACGGTAAACCATCAGAAGCAATCATTCTAGCTACTACGGCAGGAAAAGTTTCATCTTTTTTTGACTTGAAAAAATCAATGATCGTGTTCGTTTTTCTGGTTGTGCTCACAACTCTATCGTTACTGTGAGATGTAGAAGCTGTTGTATTTTCATCAAACTTTCGCTTGTTCAAAACTGTGTTGTGTTTAGAACGAAGATGTGTGTGCATGGGAGTTGTACATCCACCCAATATCTTTAAAACTTTCTTGCATTGCATGCATTTCGCCACCTGATTTGTTTTCCCTCGTAGAAAATATTTCCACACTGAATTTGATGAGCTTTCTTTTGAAAAGTCCATAAAAGTTTCTTCAGATTTATCTACCATACTTGGGTTGGGATTTAAAACAATAACAATGTAAGTCTACAAAATTTTTGAAACATAAAATTAATATAATGACTTACTGTGTCTGCTCTGCATACAATTTAATTTCTTAATGTTAATATTTCATTAAAAAAAATTTTTTAATGCATTTGCAGTAGCCTAAGCCTACTAAAATTTAAATTTTTTGAATTTATAACAATGAAAGTACACAATGCTGCCATCTATAGTAAAAGTTCTTCTAAATTCGAAATTCTAAAAATTTCAAAAAAAAAACTTTTGTTTTGCTTTTATATTAAGTATTTATTCCGTTTTAAAAATTTTAATTTTTATTACTAAAAACTGTTGTATTATACTACTGAGGATGACAACTTTGTTGTTGAAAAACGTTTTTAGTAATAAAAATTAAAATTTTTAGAACGGAAGAAATACATAATATAAAAACAAAACAAAAGTTTTTTTTGAAATTTTTATAAAAATAGTTCTAAATAACTTCAAAAATAAAATAAGAATTAAATAATCGAAATTCTAAATTCGAAAAATCCGAATTTGCGTTTTTGAATTCCGGATTTTTAAAAATTCAAAATATGACGGAATTTCGGAATTCCGAAATTCCGAAATCCGGATTTGGATTCACTAAAAGGAATACATTATGGATTTTCTTTTTGATATCATGAAGCAACAGTATGGGTTGTAAGTATTTTGATTACTGTTTAAATTATAAGTTAAAATAGTATAATTTTCAAATTTTGAAAGTAAGCATTATTTATCATCAGTATTAAAGTTGGCAAAATGTTGCTATTTTATATTTCTTAACATATAACTATCTCTTCAATAATAATAAAAATTGAAATGAAATATTTTATTGCTTTTCACCAAAGTGAATGCTTTATGGATTTCCAAGTACAAGTAACTTCTTCGAAATAGCAAATGAGCTTTTCCTAAGTTATCCTTCTCTAAAACCTCGTCACTGCAATGGGTCTGTGAGTATTTAACTATATAATTAAAACTAATAATATCAATGATGTTACAAAATATATATTATATATAGCTAAAGAAGTTTTTCTTTTATTCTATTGTCAGGAACTTCTTGTGCATTTGTTGAAGGCAAAATTTAAATGAGCTAACTCTGATTTGCTGAATGAGTCTACTAATCTGTACTCAGCAAAACGTCGCTGCCATCATTCAAGTGATAAAGTAAGCACGATTTCGCTGCATTTATAATACATGTTTATATGAAAAAATTACTTACCATGTATTAATTATATTATCGAATGTGGATGATGGTATAACTCAAGATGTTATAAAAAGCGTGGTTGATGAGTGTTAAAAACTGTGACCTGATAAAGCATTTTTGACTCACCAGATTGTCTTGTCAATTAGGCATTAAAATATACATGCTAATATGAAAGAACTTTGGATGTCCTAAATAAATTCCCAGTACTTTACCATGAAAAAGTTGTAAGTGGTTTATTATTTATTTTATATCTATATTGCTCTGTTAATGTTGTCTTAAAACTGCAACGTTCATGATATGAGCAATAATTATCCCATTTAACGCGAGTCCCGAAATTTCATTTGTTTTATTACTTTTATAAAGAAATATCCTTTAAATAAACATAAATTATATATAAAATACATAACAAAATTAAAATTATAATAAAACTAAATAAGACTATTAGTTGGATTTTTTCTTTTTTCTTTGTTGGTGTGGGAAGATTAATATTTCTGTATTAATTCAATTTTTTATTAGTCTGTGTTTTTGTTCATGCTGCTCTGAGGTATCGCTTCCCAAATTTTTCTAGAATTGCCCCTGCAATGTTAGGGTGGGAGTAAATATTTTTTTTCTTTATTTACCGGCTTTGTGATATCATTTTCTTTGTTTTATTTTTAGCTTTTTGCAGCAGCAAGATTATTACAAATAAAGATATTGATAATAACTACTTGTTATTATTGGGTAGAATGAAAGAGGGAATAAAGAAGTTGATATATTTAAAAAAACCTTTGTTAGCTAGATGGAAAACATTGTGCAATGAGGTACTGGACAAGATTATTTATGGTAATAATTGTTAATTTAACATTAAAATTATTTAATTGTTACTCGAATTTTGTATTTTATTTTCCTATTTATAGCAACAATGAAAACCTTCATGCATTAATTCTTCCAAGCATTTTTTGTGGCGAAGAAACGATCTTATTCACTATGACGCTAGTAAGTTTTGTTGATCAGTATATTCATTTAGATGATTGTATATCATTATCATCTAAATCATTTTAATATTCATTTATTTGAATAAAATTTGATAGGAAAAATTCTGTTCACTTTTTATTATTTAAAAACTCAAACAATTTAAGTCAACTTTTTTATTTTATATACATTTTAATATTTTTAGCATTTATATTTTTTTATTTTAATTACTTGCATATATACTATTATTATTATTATTATTATTATTATTATTAAGGTTAACTAATGTAATTTTCGATATTTGTAAATATTATGCTTCTCTTTATTACAGGGTTCATGGCAGTGGCGGACTGGACCGGCGGGACACCGGGACATTTCCCGGTGGGCCGGTCGAACAACGTTTAAAATACATCTTATAAATTTATTAAAATTATTAAAATTACAAAAATTTAAATTTTTTAGATTGCATTTTAAAAATAAAATATCTTAAGAACGTTGTTGGCAGATCTTATTCTCATTTTTTTTCTTAATTCTAATATTTTATAAGGTTATTTTTATATATTATATATATATATTTGTTTTGTTTTATAATGTTATATTTATATAGTATATATTTGGTATATAAAAATACCAAATACAGGTATTGCAATCACATAAAGAGATAATATGTTTTTATACATTTATTTCATTTTATTTTTTCACCTTGCACTTTCGTCCGGTGATATTTAAAATTAACTCTTAACCGGTTGTCTATTTAACTATTTTTTCCCCAATGTTTTACTATCCATCAATTAATTAAACCCAATAACGCAGGCTCGTAGAATTTATATATAGAAACAATTTAAATAAAATTGTTAACTTATACTGCATCCAACTGGAAGTGCTCATTTTATTTTAATCATATAATATTATTATTATTATTTTATAAACTATATATATGTAAGATGATTTATTGTTCTTTTCATACAATTTTGTTAAATCTTATTTTCTTAAAGCGTATACTATCAATGCAAATTTTAAGAATAAATTATTGATTAATTTTTGTTTAGGCGTTAATGGGTTAAATAAATACTTATTGTATTATATTGTTAAATTATTTACGTTTATTATTTAGAAAAAATGAAAAAAAGAGAGAGAGAAAAGCGACAAAAAATCATGCAAGAAGCTGCTAAAAATACTCTTAAATTAAGTGATATGTTTGCTTCAACTTCTAAGATCAATGCATTTGATATTGAAAATTTGAATAAGGATTTGGATTTAAGTTCATCAGTTTCGAGGAATGATGATACTATTATATGTCCCATGGCGCAGATAAAGTTGAAACATCAATTCTTGAAGAAATAACTTCAGTTTCAACTTCCACCCAGGCCAATAATGAAATGATAACACCAACAAACAAAATGTTTAATTTTTTATCAGATAATTATTTCATAAGGCCAGGAAATCAAAATTATGAAGAGTTTTTTAAAAAACATCCATGCCAACCAACCATTTATGACATTACTAATTTACCTTTTAAACCAAATTTAATATTTTATAGAGAAGATAAAGTAAATAGGCATTGGCTATCATATAGTTTGGAAAAAAATGCTCTATTTTGTACCATGTGTTTGGCTTACAGTGATATTACAAACGAAAGTTCGTTTGTAAATCGTGGAATGACGGACTGGAGGCACACTTTGCAACGTGTTAAAGAACATGAAAATAGTAAAACTCATGAAAATTGTGTAAATTGTCATATGCTCAAATCTAAAGGCAAAGATATTTATAATTTAATGTTCACAAATGAAGGAAGCATACGTCACAATAATATTAAACGAAAGCAAGTATTGGAAAGAATTATAGATGTTGTAAAATTAATTGGAAAAAGAGGATTAGCTTTTTGCGCTCACCGATCTGAATCTGTTTCTTCACTTTCACTTAAAAATAATCAAGAAGACCATGGTAATTTTTTAGAAATAATATTGCTACTCTCTAAATATGACGCTGTTTTAAAATTACATTTATCAAGAGTCATCAAAGAAAAGAAGACAAATAATGAAACATCTGCGGGAACTAAAGGTAGAGGCAGTTTCATTTCATTAATTTCAAAATCTACTATTAACCAGGTAGTTTTTGCCAGTGGAAACACACAGGACATAACACAAAAGGATCAGTGCTCAATTGTTGTCCGATATGTAAAGGGAAATATTTATGAACGTGTAGTAGCTGTTTTAAATTGCAAATCGTCTACAGGGAAAGACATGTGCAATTTAATTAGTACTTTTATTAAAAATAGTGGATTACATATTAAAAATTATATCGGTAATTCGACAGACGGAGCAGCAAACATGCGTGGACAGTATAATGGCTTTACCAGTTGGTAAAGTAAAGAATCGCCAGGTCAAATTCACGTTTGGTGTTATGCCCACGTATTGAACTTAGTTGTCACATGCTACTAGTTCGGTAATTTAAGGTACTTCTCTCTTTCAATTACTCAACTCGTGTGCCGTATTTCTAAGAGAATCTTACCAACGTATGGATGTTTGGAAAAACACCAGTGTAAAAATAAGGTATCAGAGACTTAACGTTAAAGGTGAAACAAGATGGTCAGCAAAAGAAACAGCACTTAAAGTTTTTTTTGGGAATTATGATAACAAAGAAACCTCATTATATGTAGACTTATTGATAACTTTGAATTATTTTGTGTCTAATGTATCTTTCAATGCTCAAATTAGACACACTGCATCAACACCAATGGAGTCTTTATTGAAATTTAAAGTTATACTTACAGCGCATATTTATTTAAAAATTTTTCAATATATTGGACCGTTATCTAATTATTTACAAACCAGCAATTTAAATTATTTAACAGCTTATAAGATGGTAACTTCCACATTGAATTCGTTAAAAAAGTTTTCACGTGATTTTCGTAATGTAAAAGAAAAGTCAAATTCATTTGCGTGCAAATACACTACTTGAAGAAAAAAATTGTGAAATAATTGTCGAAGAAGATATACCAGAAGAGAGATTTAGACGACGAAAGAGAATGCCTGACGAAATAACCGAAGATCATGAATTTCAAAACCCAATCGAAAAATATAAAATAATCACGTTTAACGTAATTATGGATACCACAATAAATACTATAGAAAACCGTTTTAAAAATCATGGAAAATTATATGCAGACATGGCAATATTAGACCCTAAAAATTTTACCGACAATAAATGTTCAGAAAACAGTTTAGAAGAGCTCAGTAAATTACTAGTAAAATATCATAAAACAGCTACAGCGTCAACTTTAAAGGAGGGATTAACTGATTTAATGACAAAATGGGACGACTTTAAAATATCTATGCAAGATATATATAACACCGATGAATTAACTGATTCAGATTCAGAAATAATAAGTGAAATATGCCTCAAAAACAAAAAGAGTTGCAAAAATTGTATTTATTGCTGTTTTAATTTCTTGGCTAAATATAATTTATATAGCAAAGTATACACCAATGTTTATTTTGCATATAAATTTATTTTAACATTATCTTCGACGCAAGTAGCTTGTGAACGTAGTTTTTCCAAATTAAAAATTATAAAAAATAGACTCAGATCTTCCTTGTCACAAGATAATTTGCAGTTTTTGATGCTTATGGCGATAGAGAAGGATATTTTGGTTAAATTAAATAATTATACAATAATAGATAAAATAAGAGAAAATGCTCCTGGCATTAGTAAATATTTAAATGGTTAAGAATCTTTTGTTTATTTTTTTTTTATTAAGTTTGTATTTATATGTAATATTATATTAAAATGTTATTTTACATTATATATTTTTTTTTTTTTGAGGCCGGTCCACTTGGGGTTTCCCGGGCCGCTCAAATTTGCCAGTCCGCTACTGGTTCATGGCACTCAGGGAAAACCTGGAAAACCACGGAAAAGTTCTTTAATTCTGAAAAAATCAGGGAATACCTGGAAAATTCAGGGAACTTTTTTTGAAAATCTTTAAAATCAGGGAAAACTCAGGGAATGTTTTTTAGTTTTATATATAACTTGAAGTTTTTTTGCAGTATACAAATTTTGAGTTTTTGTTTTTATTGAAAGTTACTCACGACAGTGGTTTTATAACTTTTATAATATATAGTAACTATATCTTCAGATAAATATTTAATTAAATATAATAATATAAGATATGACTTCAGAAAAGACCTATTTTCAAGAAGATTGGTTACAATACTATATTTATAAAGATTGGTTAGTTCCTGACGCTGCAAAAGATGTAAAAAATCGTCTAATATGGGTATTCAGGCTGTTAAAAGTCATGCTGCATAAAAGGCTGTTAAAAGTCATATTTATATAAACTTTTTTAATGTGAGAGTGAAAATTAAAAATAAATAATTTTTGATTAGTTCTTGGTTTTATAGTATAATCTCAGTTTTTAAAAGATTGTAATCAATCTGTTATTGTTTTCACATTACTATTTCAAGTTTTGCAAGTTATAAGGACTGTGACAAAAATAATAACATTAAAATGTTAGACATTTTTGAAACCTGAATATTCAATCTTCAATTATCTTATTTTAGGTAAAAAACATCAATCTGCTGCAAAGCCTGTTGCTATTTCTTTGTTAATGGAAAAGAGTTGCAAGCTGAGTCACTTAGATGTGAAGAAAAAAATACGACATTTTCCACCAAAAAGCAAACAACTATTGATTCCTCAATTAAATCATCCTTATCAACTAACGCTGAGATTATATGGGCACTGAAATCTACAATGAGCTGCTACTCTAATAATTCATGTGCAAACTTAAACAACACTTTTAAAAAGATGTTTCCTGACAGCAAGGTAGCAGAAGATTTCACCATGAGTTCCTCAAAAGTATCATACATTGTTAACCACGGACTAGCGCCATACTTCAAGACACTCTTAAAAGAGGAAATCACAAAATCAGATTATTACAACGTATCTTTTGATGAGAGTTTGAACGACATAACCCAAACATGTCAGATGGACCTACTCGTTTGATATTGGGATGTCAATGACAAAATCAAAGTACGATATTGGACATCAGCTTTTCTTGGTCATTCTACAGCTTCTGACCTTCTTACTCGTTTCAACGAAAATTTATCAAGATTCGATTCAAGTAAAATGTTTCAAGTTTCCATGGATGGACAAAGACTCTACAAATTGGAAATTTCTAGATGATCTAAATAAACACAGAAAGAACAACGAGATGCCACAGCTTATAAATATTGGAAGTTGCTCCTTGCATATAATTCATGGTGCCTTTAAAGCAGCTATTGAATCAACCGCACGGAATATTAAAGAAACTCTGAAAGGGTGTTGGCATATTCTTCATGACAGCCCGGCTTGGCGCCAAGATTATAAAACAGTCACGAATGCAAAAAAATACCCTCTTTTCTTTTGTGCAACAAGGTGGGTTGAAAGCAAATCTGTTGCAGATCGTGGCATTGAAATCTGGCCTAATATATGCAAGTTAATTGAGTTTTGGGAAAAGTTACCATCTTTAAAGCAACCCAAATCGAAAAGCTTTTTAATTGTCAAAAAAGCTGTTAAAGACAAATTTACGCTTTTCAAGTTTGAAGTTTTCAGCTTTGTTGCCAGCATATTAGAGCCATATTTATTGGCACTATACAGGAATGGAATCATTGGCAAACTGACAAGCCAATGATTCCATTCCTGTATAGTGACTTAGAAAGACTGTTGCAGACCATACTGAGCTTGTTTGTGAAACATGAAGTTATTGATAATCGGTCTATACCAGAAGTTGACTTTCATAAAAAAGATAATCTACTTAAGGGAAATCAAATCAAACTAGGATTTGCAGCTGAAACAAGATTAGCTTCTTTACGAAAGAAAGATATAATAACAATTACTGATATTCAAAGTTTTCAAAAAGATTGTACTAACATGTATGTACGATTATTTTAAAAGTTCATGGAGCGAACTCCATTAGGATCTATCATTGTACGCAATTCTCAGGGTTTTTAACCCTAATGCATTGATAACAATGACTCTAGAAAACGCTGAAAAGAAGTACAAATTTTTATTGAACCACTTGATTAGCTTAAAGTATCTTTCACCAGTCTTTTCTGATAAAGCTTTAAATCAATTTACCAATTTCTTTAGAGAATCTAAAACAATTTATCAAAACAATTTTCATGAATTCAATAGAGATAGAGTTAGTTTAGATGACTTCTATTTTAAAAAGTGAAATCTTAATAAATGTAACGAGTTGGCATCAACTGTCAAAATACTTTTGATACTGAGTCATGGACAAGCTTCAGTTGAGAGAGGTTTTAGTATAAATGCTGCAATACTCGAACAAAATTTGAATGAAAAATCAATAACTGCAAGACGTTTAGCTAAAGATCATATGCTATCAAATAATCTTCAGCCACATAATATTGAAATTACAAACAAAATGATAATGTAAAATCATCCCAAGGAAGATATAGAAGCTACCTAAGTTCAATAACAGACACTAATAAAAAAGAAGCAAGTCAATTGGCAAGGAAAGTTGTTAGCGATGAAATAAAAGATGTTGAAACAAGGCGAGATCAACTGAAGAAGACCAGTGAAATGTTGCAGTTTGATTTTGTAAAATCTGTTGAGGAAGCCGAAGAGAAGCAAGATCTAGGGTTAATTTCTAAAGCTAATGCTATGAAACGAAAAGCAAATGAGAAAGACAAAGAAATTAAGAACTTAGAGCTTGCACTTGGTATCTTAGAGCAAAAGAGAAAGTTACTAAAATAACTTTATATAGAATAGTTCTCATATAAAGTTTATATTTGTTAAAACACATTACTTTGTTCGAAATATCTTTTAAAAAAACTTCTTCATTTCATTTTTCTAATAAAAGAATAATAAAAAGGTTTAATTATCAATAAATCAATAAATCAAGGGTTTAATTATCAATAAATTGCATGGAAAGATTATATGATAGATAAAAATTATTATTTTTTAAAATATAGTTTTTATATTTATTGGATTTTATATTTATGGTTTTGTTTATTTAACTACTTTTTATTGCTTAAAAACCTTCCTTTAACAGATTGCTATCAATTTATTAAGAAGTATTTAAATCCATAAAAAGTTCTCATAAAAATATTAGGGGAACATGGATTCAGTTGCGAAAGTATTATATCCTTCAACATTAACAAGGAAAATTATATACTTTTCACCACCCGAACTCAGGGAAAAAGTACCTGAAATCAGGTGAAAATCAGGGAATAATCAGGGAAAACTCAGGGAAAATGGATTTCTAAAAATGCCATGAACCCTGTATTAGGATCCAATCTATCTTACCTCAGCTCTGAAAATTGACGGAGATGCTATAAATCCAACACGAATAAGTCTTGTAGTTGACGGGGTGACAGTAAGCAATTCTGTTCCTGATATAACTTGTGGCTTGAGTCTTGTCATCTGTTCATATTATATTTTTGATATCGCATATCCAAAGAAACTCTAAAAAACCTTGTCTTTTCTAGAGCATTACGTTTTGGAACTTCCTGGCAACATTCAAAACATTGCTAGTTGTATGAACTTGTAATATAAATTACAAAACTCAATAATATACTAATGTTATTAATTTGTTTCAAAACCTTTTTTTAAATCAAGTTTATTTTTTGAACTCGCTGACAAACTTTTAGTTGTTTTTATAGAGAATTTTTTTCTTTTTCAAATGATATAGTTGTATATTAATATGTTCCATAGCACGTAAATATTTCTATATAGAATACTACACTTTATCATGTTGCCTAAAAAATGCTTTTTATTTTGTGCCATTATTGTTTGTAAATTCTATCAAAGCTTCTTCAGAAGTCATAATGTAACTTTTTATCAGTCGCATGTTATCATTAAGAACATTTAACTTTGAAACTGATACGGAAGCTTTGACATGCCAGCATGTAAAACATTTAAAATTGATGTCTTTAAATACAGGCAGATGTGGAGCATGTTAAATAAGCTTCCTAGCAGATGTGCAGCATGTTAAAGAAGATCTTTGTTTTAATAAGCTCAAAGAAGTTTGTTACTTGAAGTTCTATGCTTTTGTATAATTGAAGGAATTTCTGGAATTGCAGTGACTCGTATAGGCAGTGTTGGTAAGGCTTGAGTACTTTGTTCAAAATTTGATCCAATAGCTAATTTTTCATTACTTATTTTTTCCTGACTCAACGGAAAAATAATTGTTGCTTTGGAACCAGAACGCGTACTTTCGCTGAGGAAGATTTTAAACCATAAGCTGTTTGAGCAACCCAGGGTAGCTAAGTTTGTTCAGAATTCCGCGCTATATATTTTTCTCTGTCCTGAATACCCCTATATTAAGTGGCTGTAGCCAGGTTACATGTTAGGCATGGCCGTCTATGAAAGGACATTTGAACCTTCAAGCTTGCGTCAATGTGAAACAAACGTTTTATTAAACTATCCAACAAAAACAGGTCCTTTCATTCAGGCAGATTGAGTGACTCCATAGGTAGCACCGTTTGGCCTGTCCTGAGTTAGAAGCCATTTGGACATCAATCTAAAGTTTGTATAATGTAGAGTTTTCCGGATTCTTTTCACATCTGTTTTAAATGCTTTTTAATATAAGTACCCAAATTCATCATAAACATTACCTTTAGCCTTGGAATAAAATATTAAAAGCAAGAATGTCCCAAAAGAATCACAACAAACGAGTGACTGAGGCTTTTTCGTTGCTGCAAGGCATTGTCTTAAGGCCCTTTTGAACCTTTTCGACACACTAAATTTGCATTAATCACAACAAACAATATATATAATATATACAATGATTGTATGTATTATATATATTTATATATATATTATATGTATAAATATATATATTATATGTATAAATATATATATTATATACAATCATTGCATATGTATATACATACATATATATATATATATATATATATATATATATATATATATATATATATATATATATATATATATATATATATATATATATATAAATATATATATATATATATATATATATATATATAAATATATATATATATATATATATATATATATATATATATATATATATATATATATATATATATATATATATATATATATACAGTATTGGACAAAACATTTGCAACCAACATCGAACAATGCTAAAAAGTGTTCTTAATTTTACATGTCTTAAAAACGAAACGAACTATACTACCACAGCAAACAGTTCAGGAGTCTGGAGTCATAGCATGCCATGACATGAGCAATCAGCTGACAGGTGACAGCACACAGGCAGAATTTCGTTAACAAGTGCCATTTTGCAGCGGAAAAAACAAGTGCAACTTTTTTGGTTTGTTTCATTTTCATAAGTATGGTCCGTGTCAACGTCACGGAAGTTTTTTAATAATTAAAGGAATTATACAGAAATTTCCAGAAGCATGCAGAAGTTTCCAGAAGAAGCATCTGGAAGCATCCAGTAGCTTCCAGAAATATCCAAAAACATTCAGAAGCATCCAGACGCATCCAGAAGCTTCCAGAAGCATCAAAAAGAAGCATCTAGAATCTTCCAGAACAGGTTCACACAGATTCATTTTACTATATAAGAGACATGTAAATCGACATGTAATTCAGTCAGTATATGTAAGTCAATCAGTCAGTATTATCAAGACAGTTTATCGAAGTGAGTTTTATCAAAGTGTTTTATCGAAGAATATCAATACAAGACGTGAAATACAACAAGTGTTTCATTACACCAATACAGTACACATCTAACCAAGACGCTGTCTTTCACAGAGCATTATTGTATCATCACAAGGTATATGTAACACGGTAAGCCTTGAGAAGCGTGATTATTTATTTTTATTATTTTTATGACTTGTGCAAAAATGGCTCCCGGCAGTCTTGGATTGGAACTTAGAAAGAAAATTATTAGCGATTACGTTAGTGGAATACCACAAAAAAGTATTTGTGATAAATATCGCGTGAAAAAATGGACCGTATCAAGACTATGTTCCAAATATCGTTCTACGGGGAAGTTGGCAGCAGATACCAAAGGTGGAAGACCGCGTTCCACCACTTCTAGTGAGGATTCTATGATCGTCAGATCCGTCAAGAAGGATCCCTGGATATTATCAGTCGAGATACAAAAGCAATTAGAGCTGCCTGTATCGGACCGAACAATCAGACGACGTGCTGTTGAAGCCGGATTGTTTTCTCGACGCCCTGCAAAGAAACCGCTGATTTCACTAAAAAACCAGAAGAAAAGACTCCTGTTTGCTACATCTCATATTGACTGGATTTACTGCCATAACACCGTGAAGCATGGTGGAGGCAATGAAATGGTCTGGGGGTGTTTTTCTGCTAACGGTTTAGGTCTAATACATCGAAACGATGGAATAATGGACCGTTTCATGTATAAAAATATCCTGAAAGATGTTTTGTTACCTCATGCTGAATGGAATATGCCAATAAAATGGGTTTTTCTGCAAGACAAAGATCCGAAACACACTGCAAAAGTAGTCAAGCAGTGGTTTTGAGACAATCACCTATCGGTGATGGATTGGCCGCCTCAGTCTCCGGATCTCAACCCTATCGAGAACCTGTGGGAGATCGTCAACCGCAGAATTTATTGTGAAGGTGTTCGTAATAAGGATCAACTGCTTGAACAAATCTAAATGGCCTGGGCAGCGATTCCACAAAGTTTCATTGATCACCTGATCGAATTTATGCCTCGAAGATGCAAGGCTGTGATCGACAACAAAGGATTCGCCACAAAATATTGATAGTGAAATACAGCTTGGTCAACATTTTGTCGAGTTGCACTTGTTTTGTCAAGAAGGAAATCAACTTTTTTAAATACTTTTGATTAATTTATTATTTTTCGTGTACAAATAATAAATTTGTGATGAATAAAACTTGAAGAACTTTGTCTCTAAAAATTTAGATAGTTATTTCTCTAAATTGAAAAAATGCAGCACTTTTATATAAAGAAACTAAACTAGCATTATTTGGTTGCACTCGTTTTGTCCAATACTGTATATAAACCAATTGATAAAATAAACCTATTGACAGCTCTTAAGCTCGAGATCCAAGATAATTGTTAACAACAATAAACATAAAACAAAAAAGTGTTTCTCAGCCTAATCACGTTTTTACTTTTACCGATATCTTTTTTTAAAGAATGGTCTAAACATATTAAACTCCAATTACTCAAAAGTGTATCTTATTTATTCTTTTCAATATGTTCTTTACAATACGAAATTTTTTACGCGTTATAAAGTTATAGGTTTATGCAGTTAGAGAAGTTAGTACAAAGCTAGACATTCTTTTCATCGATTGTTTGAAATTTTTATGAACTTTTACATTGCACTAATTATTTAATATTTTGCCGAACTAAAAGTTGAGCGAAAAGGTCTATTACTGTTCTCACAAAACGAAAAATTACGCTTGTTTTCAAGTCCGTGCAAATGAGTTTCGAATACAAAATATAAAATTATTTGAAACTAATTTGCTGTGTAATAATCATTTTATTTAATTTTTTTTTTAATATATTTTTTTATTATTTTTATTTAAGGTGCGCTAAGAAGCCATTTACGGTCTTAACACAGAGCACCATGGAAGAGCATTTGAAATGAGTTCACGCCTTCTTCCTTAGCGATATTATAAAACTTGCCCAGCGGTGACGTTAAACTAAGGATCTCTAGCTTCTGAGGCAAGCGCGCTAATCACTGCGCTACGGAAGCTCTAAAGTTTTATTGCATGTCGTGGCCCATGAGTAGCACTCAAGCTCCTGGCCAATAGCGGAACAAAGATGAAAGATGTTGAAACTGCCTGTAGAGGTTAAAATGGGCAATGTTAAAAAAATGTTAAGAAAAACGCATCTTTGAGAAAATATTGAACGTTTCTTCTAACAATAAAAAAATACAAAGAATTTGCTAAGAAAATTATTTTTTGCTTGAGCCTGCTGGGTTCAGCAAGACTCTCGGATTTTAAACCTAATGCTTCGTCTGTGAAGACCAAAAAAAAAAAAAAACTTGTTGCATTTCTTTTTAATTATTTTAAATATTGTTCTCATTTGACTGGTATGATTGTTCAGTGAAACATTAAATACGTTTCATTGATTTCGTTTCATTACATTGAATACGTTTAATTGATACGTTTCATTACATTGAATACAAGTTCAAGGCTTCCTTTTGGTTGTAGCGCGCAGTTTTATCAGTTTTTTTTTCTTTCGCATTTACTTCTCAACAAACATGATTTCATCGAGTTGCGAATTCTCAGCAACTTCTGTTGACACAATTTAGTTTATGTTTCACGGCAAACGGATTTGATTCACAACCGTCCAAAGACCATTGAGAACCTTCATTTCGTTATCGAGAATGAGCTGAATGGATCAAAGTAAAAGACTCGCATTGTTAACTGTCATTAAACATTATACCAAAAAGTAGTAAAATAACAAACTTAAATGAACTGATCCACTTAACCAGATAACACACTTTTTTATTACTTATACCAGAAGTTCTTACTCATTTAAAGGATGTAAAGCATTACCTCGTTTAAAAAAGTAAGTGAATCTTCAATTACTTTTACCTTCTGGTAGAAGTAATAAAAGAGTCAGGTCATCGTAATTTTATAAGCAACTTTACTGCGTCAATCCTTGAGTAAATTGCGTAAGAGAAAGTTTATAACTATGTCCCCTTCCGAAAGATTTTTCAACAATCTCGGCTGCAGCTGAACAAATGGTATAATTTTTTTTATACATTTCCAAAATAAGATTTAACTGCAGCCGATGAGCTGGGGGACAAATCTGGAGTACTGTCTGTAATGATGGTAAAATATATTGATGTTTTAATTTTTCGAATAACTTCTCGAACCACCAGTTTGCTGCACTTTTCAAAAAACTCATTCTGCAATTACCGTCTTTTTCAATTCTTCAAATAATCACAAGAAAAGGCATACAAGCTCATTACTTATCATTAATGAGCTTGTATGCGTTTTCTTAGCTTAGCAATTAGATAAAAATAAAGAAAAATAAGAATTATTTAGAGCGCTACAACTTTTAATAAAATACTATTTGCAAAAATAAAAAATAAAAAAATAAATAATGAAATTAGTAGCTGAATTATAGCTTATTTTATATACAATATCTAACGATAACTTGAAAATTTCATTTCTATATTAGAAATAAAAATACAAAATAAAACTTATATTTCATAAATATTATTTTTACCCCTAAAAGTTAATTTTCTTAAAGCTAGAAATATTGTTGTGCAATACATTGTAAAATTACTTTCATCGCTTTGTTTTATCTTCGATTTGTTTTTCTTATTGGTAATCAGGGGGTTTTGATGAGTTTTTAACTTTTAAGAGTACAGTAACAGTTTTCTAATTGAGATTATAGAACGGTGAATAGAGACTAAAGAACGGTGAATAGAGATTATAGAACGGTGAATATCGCTTTGTTGATAATTTTTTAATGCTATCGGGAACTTTTCTCTTATTTCCATGTATCATTCATTCCAAGACAACAAAATGAATTGAACACCTAAACTGAATAATTTAGGTAATCTAAAAAACATCACAAAAAACAAAAGAAAGATGTCACAGTTTTACTCTAATAAAGATAGAAAAAGGAAGTTTGCATTCCTTTTGATATCTTGAAAAATTTCAAGGATTTGAAGAGGTTCGCATCAATATTATAGCCACTCGATCGGTGTCTGATATTGACTGAAGGATTTTCACTTCTTTCATCAGACTTCTGTATGAGTGAAACCATCTTTATAAACCATTAACTTTGTTATTATTATAAATCAGTTTGTTATAGGGCTGTACCGGATTCTGGCTCCGGCCTAAATCCGGCCTAAATCCGGCTCCGGCAAAAAGTTTTGAAATCCGGCCACATTTTAGCCGGATCTCTGAATTTTGGTCAGTTATTTATTACATCTTTTTTGCTTTTATTTATACAAATCAATGTTCTTTGTAATTCTATATTCTGTGTACTCCATGTTTGTAAAGGTATCGGTATTTACATTTCTTTACAATTCCTTTTCCCCATTTAAGTTATCGATTCCATTCATTGCGACAATAAAAATTGGTAACTTCAGAGCAAAAAAAATTCGAAATTCGAAAAAATTAGTCGTTGAAATATTTCTGAAAGATTTAAATTTATAAAAATACATACTTAATTAAAAATTAAGTTATTTAAAGTATTTAACTAATAAAACTACCTTATTAAATAATATAATATTTTCTTTGATAATTTAAATAAAATTTACTTATTATAAACAATCTTTAGAAGTAATTTGTTACTTTATTTTCGCCTATTAATCAAATCATTCACGCTTATTCAAAATATCAAATTTTTAAAGTTGTTTATTTCAAACATAATTAAGAATATAATATAAATAATTTTCTAACGTTTAGCTATATTTATGTTGAGATATTACATTCAACTACTTTGCAAAAGTTGTATAGTCATTCATAAGATTTGTTTTAACTTTTTTTAACTAGATGGCAGGCAAAGGAAAAAATGATAAAAGCAGTCCAGTTTGGGAATTCTTCAAATTAAAGGATAGCGACAGCTCAAAATGCCAGTGCTTGCTGTGTCCCAGCATCTTGTCACGTGGTAAAGCTGGTGAACCTAAAAAGTTTTCAACTTCGTCTATGATAACACATTTTCGTTCAAAACATCCTTAAGAATACAACGAAATGCAAATAAAAATTGCTGACTCACAGAAGAAAGCTGAAACTGTAGCACTGTCAAATGCTAAGCCTGGTGCAACTGCCGCAACCAGTAAAGCCATGGTTCAGTACACAATTCCAGAACAAGTTGCACGCATGAAAATATGGGATATCAACAACAGCTCATCAATTAGAACTCATCGTGCCATTGCTAAGATGATTATAACTGATATGGAACCGATTCAGGTTGTTCAGAAGACATGCTTCGTTGAACTGATAAGAGTTTTAGAGAGGTGGTACACTGTTCCATCACGGAAATATTTTTCAGAGCGATTAATTCCTGAAATAAACGATGAAGTGTGTGCTCAACTATTGGTAATACTAGATCCAGCAACTTCTCCATTTCTGTCATTTACCACTGATACATGGACATCATGCAATACTGTGCAATCATTCATGGGTTTCACTGCCCACTGGCTAACAGAGCATTTTGAAAACACGAGCTTTGTGTTGGATTGTAAGCCATTCATTAGACATCATACTGCCCCTGCACTAATGACTGCCTTTCAGCAGATCCTTGACAAATAGAACATTGACATTGGACGCTTTGGACATTGGACTACTTCGCGATAATGCGGCAAACATATCGAAATGTTTCTGTGATCATAGAACATAGATAGCATCGGGTGCTTTGCACATACTATTCAGTTATGTGTACATGATGGCTTGCTCAACAAGCGGGCAGTATTAGATATAATAAGTATTGCTAAGAAATTAGTTCGTCATTTTAGGCATTCTTCGTCTGCGACTGGTCGGTTCAAGGAGCTGCAGGCTGAACTTTGTTTACCAGACCACCAGCTGATACAAGACGTGAGTACAAGGTGGAATTCAACGTTTTACATACTGACCCGACTATGTGAACAGCGTCGTGCATTAACTTTCTACTGTTCAGAAGTTGATGGAATTTTTGCCCAACTGCATACCAATGGTCTGTGGCGGAGAATTTAATTTGTGTGCTGGCTCCGTTTGAAGAGGCTACTCGTGAAGTTAGCTATGAAACAGCACATATATCACTGGTTATCCCTATCGTAATAGCTCTGCGGAGCCTGTTGAAAAATGAAGGCAATGATGCAGGTGTAAAGGCTATGAAGTCAACACTACTTAAGTCATTGGATGAGCGTTTTAAAGGCATTGAGGAGAAACCTCTTTATACAGTGGCGACGTTGGTTGATTCACGATTTAAAACTAAATTCTTTTCATCACAGGCAACACTGACAGCTGCAAAGGCAGCGGTTTTGCTTGCATTCAATAAAGTTACAGTGCAGATGGTATCGATGCAAGATGAAAGTCAATCTGAGCATGCTAAGCAGCAGATTAACAAAATTGAAGAAGTTCCAGCAAAAAAAATCCGGCTGGATAATTGTTCAACATCATCATCATTGCTCTGGCGATATATTGATGAAACTGTTCAATCTACGTCAGCACCTAAACAATTGCCAACAAGCATTAAAACTCAGCTATGCCAGTATCTGGCAGAATTAGAAATAAATAGACTCGCTGATCCACTACAGTGGTGGAGTAAAAATATGCAGAGATTGCCAGCTCTGGCGACAGTAGCTTGCATTTATTTGGGTGCACCGCCGACAAGTGTACCATCAGAACGTTTGTTCAGTGTTGCTGGGGAGGTCCTCAATGATCACCGCAGCTCACTTCTTCCACATAATGTAGCTCGTCTAATATTTCTTAAGTACAATTCGAAACTGATCAAAGGCTAAATACTATTTAGTCTTATGCATACTGATTAATTTAGTAAATAGAAAAAAATCGTTTATCAATTATTTTGTTCTGTTATATTGTTCTGTTATATTGTTTTATTTATATTGTTTGAAAATTTTTCCTTCTTTTTTAATAAAAAAAATGAAGTTTAACAGAAAAAAGTTGTCACTTGGTATTGAAAATGGTCAACATTGTTTACCATTTCAAACATTGTTTGATTTACAGGATTTCGGCACCTGTAATTTGCTTTCGAAATCCGGCTCCGGTTCCGGCCGGATTTGTCAATTTAAATCCGGCAAATCCGGCTCTGGCCGGATTTGGAAAAATTGAATCCGGTACGGCCCTAGTTTGTTAACTAAGTTACACAAAGCCACAGCCTTGTTAAACTCATCATCAGCTGAGTATACGCATCGATATCTAACTTGTATATCGGCCACTTTTGTGTGGCATTTACGGTAAATGATGAGCTGTTGTAACTACGATGACTGAAAATTGTCCAGTAGTTGTTTAAATTTATTAACTGATGTTGCCTTGATGACATTATCTGGCAAAGTAATCCAATGACTACACTGTTGTTAAAAAACTTATTATTGACTTCGCAGTTCCTGTTATGAATAATACTTTGCTTATAATTAGCATTATAACGTGTATCATATTATACATTTATATTATATATTATAATAATTATCTGATTTTTTTTTATTTCGTTGTTATTATTGTTATAATTGTATACTTAATATTATTATTACTATTATTGTTGTTATTATTATTGCTTTTATTGTTATTTATTTATTTATTTGAATTTTCATGTTACATTTTTTTATACAATTTTCTCATATCCAAAAATATTGTTGGCTTAGCATAGCAAACAAATAGTCATTAAGACTAATTCAAAGTAGCGTCCGTTATTGACCAATATTTTTGCGAACCGAGCTATCCAGCCACGATTATTACTATCATTGTTGTCAATATTGTAAATATGATTTAGAGAAAACAAACATTGTTTTTTTTTTTTTTTTTGCATGTAAATATACATTCTGTAAAATATTAACAATGCATACCGACAGCAGGGACAAGAAGAAGGTATACTAAGGTCTAATTACCAAACCTCTAGATAAGTTTCGTAGATATAAAAAAATATATATTAAATTTTGTTCACTATATAAACTAAAATAAATTAAAAAGTCAATAACATAGAGTTTAGTATGTGAGGTTAAAATAAATATTGAAATATTTTTCATATATGATTGAAAAACCATAAATTTATTTATTAGAGAAAATTTTAAACAACAAAAAACTCAAAAAATCCAGAAAAAACGAAAACAAAAAAAAGCAATTAAAAAAACGAAAAAAAAAAAAATTAAAAAACTTAAGACAAATATTTTAAGAAAAAACTTAAGACAAATATTTTAAGAAATAACTTAAGACAAATATTTTAAGAAAAAACTTAAGACAAATATTTTAAGAAAAAACTTAAGACAAATATTTTAAGAAAAAACTTAAGACAAATATTTTAAGAAAAAACTTAAGACAAATATTTTAAGGAAAAACTTGAGACAAATATTTTAAGAAAAAACATAAGACAAATATTTTAAGAAAAAAAAAGTAACAATGAACTTAAACCTTTCTTTATAAAGCAGAAATTTTTCATTTATAATTCAATAATCATAAGCTCATTTCACACGAACTTTTGGTTTTGTATTATTTACTAGTAATCTCTCTCTTTTAATTTTGCTTTAATTTCTTTTCTCGTTGGTAAAGTTTTAAATTCATTTACACATAATTTATTTCATACCTTCGGTCCTCTAATAGAGATTGAAAACTCAGTTGCCGAAAAGTAACTATTGGGCTGTATATAGGTGTTATTTCAATATCGAATTAAGTATTTGTTCTAATTTATTTGCAATAACGGATTAAAAATTTTAGAAATATGATTTTTATTAGTTTTGAACGTAAAAATTTAAAGATGATAAATATTTATTTGGTCAATTTTTAGTATATTTAACTTAAAAAATAAAAAAAGTGAGTACAACGGTTAACATTAGGTTGTTCCATTACCGAAAATTTTTGGAATTATCACGCTAACTTTTATATTGTAGTTTAGACTAAGAAAAATATAATATGTACTGTACCAAATATTTTTTAAAAATATAAAATTTTAAGGTTCCCCCTCTTAGAAAAAATTAAAAAAAATTTTTTTACCGTATTTTTTGAGTATTTTTGCCTAATATTTTAACAAATATATTCGGTAACTACATTAACTTTTCACACAGTACTATTTACTATCTTAACTATATTGAATAAAAAGTTTGACTTAGTTAAACTAATTTAAGGGCCCCTCCATATTAAATAGTCAAGTGGTTTTATAATTTGACCACGTCAGTAAAGTAAGTTTACCTGTTGAATGCAAAAAGTGCATTTTAAATTGATTCGTTCTTGTATTAGCGGCTGGGCCAGACAAAAAATAATGATGCTAAAAGTGTATTGTACTCAATATGATGAATGAAACCACCACGTTTTATTCTTTCGGTCAATATTGTTAGATTCAGTTGATAATCTTTCTTTGTATGGCAGGTGTCTAATTTCTGGTATTAACTTAGTCTCACGTTTCTCACATTTTCGAGTATATTAACATCATTTTAAAGTAAGGATTCTATATTTAAGGCCGGCGCGAAGAAGGGGTGTGTGTAGGGTGAGGGGGTGAGGTGACATCCCCTTCGTTCATTTAGTCGGCAAATGTAGACCCCTTAGACAAGTTAGTAGGTAAATTTAGACAATCAGTCGACTAATGTTGACCATTCAGTCGGAAATGTCGACTAGTGAGTCGGTAAATTTAAAAAAACGAGGGCTTTTTATTTTTTTGTTTTTGGTCGCTAAAAGTTGTGATGGTGCCCCCTCCCAGTTGACACTCACTCGCGCCGGCCCTGCCTATACTTGAACATACTTAGAGGTACAGTTGTACGTAAACACAATATAGCTTCTTGAAAAAGTTACAGGTTTTATTAATGGAAAACATTGGAAATAATACCTACCGGTGGGCTTTCGGTGGGTTGCATCGCTCGACCCGGACCAACGCCATAAATTGAAAAGAATGAATCATTTATCCTACTTTTTCACGTAAAGGCTTTTTTATAAAGTGGCATCTCAGTTATTGCACCGAAAATATATTGCCAGTACATCACTAAAAAACAAGACTAAAAAACAAAAGTCAAGGATCCCGCGCAGCATCAACTCCTGCTTCAAATAATGAAAGACCATTGCAAACAATCTTCTTTTCAAGGACGATAAAAAAATTTAATGAATCTGATATTTTTTTTTATACAGTGGTAATTGTATCAAGCTTACAATAACAGAAATTAAATAGCTTAAAACTACTTGGGTATTTAATTCGGGGAACCCTTAAATTAATTTTTTTTAGTTGGATTTTTTATACAATTTAAGTAAGATAGTAAATAATATAGCATGAAAACTTAATGTCGTTATGGAATATATTTGTTAACATATTAAACATGTTTAATAAAGAAAAAGTTGAAAAATATTTTGTTAACAAAAATGCTTAAACAAAACGGTAAAAAAGAATTTTGTCGACTTTTTTTATGTGGGGGGACCCTTAAATTTTTATATTTAAAAAAAATACTTGGTACATATGATTGTTTTCTTAGTCTAAACCTCAATATAAAAGTTGGCAAGGTATTTCTAAAATTTTGCGGGAATGGGATACCCTAGGCTATCATAAGATATAATTTTTACTGCGTGTTTTAAAACTACTTTTAAAAAAAATTTTTACTATGTGTTTTTTTAGCATATTAGAGAATTTTTTTGAATTAATTTCTTTTGGCATTGCACAAAGCAGTTGTATGTCGACCGTAGGTCAATACTTATGCTCATTAGATGATTAAGTTGTAATCATGCACTTGGTTACATAAACATGCACTTGGTTACATAAACATGCACTTGGTTACATAAACATGCACTTGGTTACCTAAACGTGCTCTTGGTTACATAAACCTAAAATTGCTTTAAACATGATTAAAAGTAAAATTAAAAAATAGACATGATTGAAAAAATTAATAAAAAAACTTTGAAAACCTCAAAACGCTGAAAAATTGTAAGCGCTGGAATTAAAAAACTTATGATTTTTGGAATACTGAAATAATCGTTTATCAGGAACTGCTTTTATAAAAAAAATCAGTCGTTGCTAAAAAAAATCAATCGTTTCTAAACAAAATTAAATTTGGCTGTGCCAATCATAATATAACATCAATAACAACCAAATACTGCATACTATGTGGGTACATAATTATGTATGTAATAATTATGTAAATTATTTTTTACATAAAAATGTAAAAAATATATGTAACTAATGTTTAAAAAAACAACCCAAAAACAGTAGTGTAGGTTTTTTTGATGTTTAAGATGTAACGCTTTGTGGTATTGTGTGAACTCCTTTTTAAGTATCTTCATGATTACGTTAAATATATATATATATATATATATATATATATATATATATATATATATATATATATATATATATATATATATATATATATATATATATATATATATATATATATATATATATATATATATATATATATATATATATATATATATAAATAAACAACTCACTATCGCACCTATAGTTGTTTCCTAAAGTTTTGCCAATGCAAAGTCGACATTTTTTGCTGTTTCCGGGATGACTGACTCGTTAATTTTCCTTGCTTTTATTTAATTATTACTTATTAGTTAACCTTAGTTTAGAAACTTTATGAAACAAAACCTATGAAATCTAACCAGCAGGAACTTTAACTTTATATTTAATGAAAAAGTTATTTTTTTTCAATTTTTTGGTTTTAGTAAAATAATGACAGAAATTTTACGAATAATCCAAAAAAGTACATATCTAAGCTCCAACTCAAACACCTTTCAAGTATCTTAGATTAACATGTTTGTTTATGTTAGATAATTTGTATAGCAAAGGTTGCTAAGGGACAATTTTCTTTGATTATTTTGAAATAATTTGCTGTAATTTAAACTAATTTGTTGGTAATACACATTTTTAGTCTGATGGCTAATAAAGAATAATTAAAGAATAATTTTAGTATGATGGAACACTGCCAAAATCTTGTTTTTTGCTTCGTGTTTATAGAAAACGTTTACTTTATTTTATGTGGTTGAGTATTATTTAAGAGCTTTGGCTTTTATTTATTGAATCATAGTTAAATAATGGCCAAAAAAAAAAAAAATATACAAAAAAAGTAAAAGATGTTTTTATGGTAACCAGCATGCAATTTCATCTTTAGATAAAAACAATACACATTCAACAAAAGATTCAACTTCAGCATCAACAACTAACAATCACTTATATTCTGTTAGTAACCATAACGTTATAATTGAACTAGACATTCTTAATTTAATTAGCATGTCAATAAATGCTGTTTCTGCTAAAAACATTGTTAAACAAAAATGGGATTGGCCAATTAGCCTTATATCAGTTGTAGTATTTGTAGCTGGTTTTATGAAACATTCACTTCTAGTATAAGTAAATCTCCAGAAAAAACTGGTCAGAAAGCTTTTGATGTTAATATAAGATCTATAATTGCAATTCGTGAAATAGGAAATGGTCATGAAAGTGCTTAAAACTTTTCTATGATAATGAACTTGGTCGAGCCAGTTGGAATTACAATAGTAGTCTTACAATTATATAAATGATCGACTTCGAACGACTTATATATATACATATGTATATTATGTATATATATACATATGTTTGTATATACAAATATATGTTCTTATATATATATAAATATACATATATATATATATATATATATATATATATATATATATATATATATATATATATATATATATATATATATATATATATATATGTATATATGTATATATATCTATTAGACGAAAGTATTTAAAAAAATAAAAATAAAACGCACGTATCCATCTGGTGCATCAAAGTTAAAAATCAGTAAAGTAAAAAAAGCGGCTCTACAAAAAGGAAGGCAAACATTATTTGATGTTGGAATTACAACTACTCCTAAAACATCAGATGCCCTTTACACTAGCTCAACGATGCAAAAATATGACGGTAGTATCCAATCTTCTGTTTCTGGTAATAGTGCTGGCAGTATAGAGAAATTAGCCACTTTTGAAGAATGTCAAATTAGTGGTAGTGATAATACTTCTACAAGGACCACTAGCAGTGATGGACCAGCATTGTTGCAGCCATTTGACATTGGTGAATTTGAAACAGAAAATTTCTCCCCTTCTCAGCTGGAAAAGTTTGTCATGGCTGGTCACATTCCTTTCCCACTGGATATGCCAAAAGATAATGAAAATCACATAATTCCAATGTCAGTTTTGAAAAGCAGAATGCCGAATGGGGAATCCTTCTCGCGGGATTGGCTTGTATTTAGCCCAGCAAAGACAGCATTGTTTTGTTTTCCATGCCAATTATTTTTACCTAGAAATTAACTTCCACACATCAACTTCATCCCTTGCAATGATTGGAGGATTGGGATATGAAAAGAAGTGGAAGAATCTCATCAGTCGAATTCCTGAACATGAGCATTCGAAAATCCATAAACAATGCTACATTCAGTGTTGTGAATTGGAAGCTCGAATGAAAACTGATCAGTCAATTGAACATTTAATGAATCGCCAAATTCTCAATGAAGCTGACACCTGGAGAAAAATCTTGGAACGAATCTTGGATGTGATTCTGTTTCTTGGTGAACGTGGATTGGCTATTCGTGGAAAATCTGACCTAATTGGAGATTCTCATAATGGAAATTTCTTAGGATTGCTGGAACTGATTTCGCATTATGACCCAATTCTTAAGGAACATGTGATAAAAGTTAAACAATCACAGGACAAGGGTCAACGTCTTCAGGCGCATTACTTGTCAAATCGTTCTCAAAATGAATTCATTGGCCTTTGTGCAGCTGAGGTTCGCAGGCAAATTATAGAAGAGTGCAAGTCTGCAAAGTATTTTTCAATTATGGTTGATGCCACTCCTGATGTGAGCCATACTGAACAAAGTTCGTTTGTCATTCGATATGTACACGAAAAAGAACCTGGAAAATTTTTAATTGAAGAGCGGTTTTTGATCTTTGCAGATTGTGCCAAGAAGACTGGATCTGATATTGCGGAATTAATTCTGGAAACTTTGGAAACATTAAAAATTTGTTTTGAAGACTGCCGTGGCCAAGGCTATGACAATGGAGTCAACATTTCAGGAAAATATAAGGGTGTTCAAGCAATCCTACAAAAGAAGAACCCATTGTCTGTATTCTCACCCTGTGGTTGTCATTCATTGAATTTGTGTGGACAGAATGCTGCCTCAAGCTGTACAGATGCTGAGACTTTCTTTGGAACTGTTAAAACCGTATATACGATCTTTTCTGCTAGTCCGCAACGCTGGGAAATATTGCAAAAGAGACTTCACGGTGTGTCTTTGCATGGACAATCAGGAACACGATGGACTGAGAGACTTGACAGCATTCGCCCTTTCTATAATCACTTGAGCCAAATCATTGAATCTTTGAAAGAAGTTAAGAGCTTGAATCTCACGCCTAAAGCAAAAACTGAGATTAGAGGTGCCTTAAAATATATGAGCTCCTTCAAATGTGTTCTCATGTCTGGAATTTGGCTGAAAGTTCTCACATTGATTGACCGCTGCAACCAGGTCATTTAGGCAAGAAAAGCAACTATTGATATTGAGGTGGAAAATATTGAAGCATTGATTACTCAACTCAAATCTGTTCGGGAGGAATGGCCTACAATTTTAGAAGAAGTTAGTTGCAGATGTTGCAAAAATCAGTTCTGAATTTCCAATCCACAGAAAAGTGAAACGCAAAAGTTTTTTTGGGGAGCAAATTAAAGGTGATGAACAAATTACGGAATTAACAGAAGCAGAATCAGGAGAGGAGGCAACATTTCGGAGAACGGTTTTTTATCACATTTTTGATTCTTTAATTGGTGGACTTACTGCACGTTTCACAGCAATTCAAGAAATCCTTTCTATATTCTCTTTTTTGTAGAAGTATCAAAAACTGTCTGAAGCAGAAATCAAGAGTGCTTGCTCACATTTTTCGCAAAAATATTCTTGTGATGTGACCGAAAATGAACTGACTGAAGAATTGCTTCACATAAAACAAATTCATACTGCAAATTTTGGAAAGGAACCTCTTGCCCCATTTGACTTATTAAACAAAATTTCTGAAATGAAGCTTGGAGAACTCTTTAGAAATATAGTAATTGCATTGCGTATTTTTGCTTCAATTCCAGTGACAGTGGCTTCAAGTGAGCGTTTATTCAGTAAATTGAAGCTCATCAAGAATTTTTTGCGCTCAACTATGGGACAAGAACGAACAAGTGACCTCGCCATTTTGAGTATCGAGTGTCTATTAGCAAAAAATATTGATTTCCATGATGTGATTGAAAAGTTTGTTAAACAAAAGACAAGAAAAATAATATTGTAAGAAACAACAGCTGGACTATTTAATTATACTTATATTCCAGTAATATAATAAAAAAATTTAAGCAGGCCTTTTTTTTTTTGGAGTAAAGGGGGTGGGCCCCTAAACTGAAGGATGCTCGGGGCCCCCAAATCCTGTGCACGGCCCTGGTGCAGCTGATGTGGTAGCTCTAAATCCACTTGTTGAGACAAAAGGAGGAAAGAGCCATGTGTGGAAATATTTTGGATTTGCGGCTGATGACAAGGGGAATATTATTGATAATCAAAAACCCATTTGCAAACGATGTCGCCGAAGTTTTCACTCAAAAGGAGGAAACACATCGAACTTAATAAAACACCTCAAAGACCGACACCCGGATCTGATGAAAGAGTTCAAGCAGGTAAGTTTCAAACTAATTTCAGATATAGAGCTTCTGTTATGAATTATATATCATATTTTAATTTGAATGTCTGAACCAGTCGGATAGAAATAAACAGCCAAAAAAAAGTCTTACAGAAAGATTAAAATAACAATAATAAGCTTAAAAATTAAATTTAAAAAATATATACTTTTTTTACGTTTTTTTACAACCTATTGTTAAGACTTTTCTTTTAATAAGTATTTCTTATAAAAAGTAATTGTAAAAACTCGTTTGTAAAAAGTCTTTTCAAAAAAAGATTTTGTAAAAAGTCTCTTGTAAAAAGTAAGTAAAAAGTCGTTTGTAAAAAGTTGTTTTTAAAAAGTCGCTCATAAAAAGTCGTTTGTAAAAAGTTGTTTTTAAAAAGTCGCTCATAAAAAGTCGTTTGTAAAAAGTCGTTTGTAAAAAGTTATTTGTAAAAAGTCTTTTGTAAAAAAGATTTTGACGTCTTTAATAGAATGACTTTACAGAGAAAATAAAATCGGTGACTTCAAAAGCGAAATGTAACTTTTTAAGTGACTTCTAATTAAAACGTTTAAGCATTAAAAGTTTTGAACAACGTTCAATGTTTTGAATAAAGTCGTTGTTGTTAATAAAATTAATATTAAAAATAGTTCTAAACGATTTAAATTAATAAAAAAAAATTATAATTTAGTAAAAGATAATATAAATATATATTTTTGCTGATTCTTTCCTTCTTCAAAAAAAATAAATAAAAAAATTCCAAAAAAATAAAAAATATTTATCGAAGAAAACGTTTTAGCGAATAAAGTTTTATGTATATAGTTTTTTCGATTAAAGTATTAAAGGTTTTTATCGCATTATAAAAATGGAAATAAAATTAGTTATAGAAATAGTTTTAAATTTATTATAAAAAATACATACTTATAAAATAAATAAAACTACATATATTATATTTAATTATTAGGAAAATCCTTCTAATCCTTTACTTTTTTACTTCCATGGTGCTACTAATAGAAATTATGTAATTACCTACCGTGTAAAGGATTAAACAATTTTATACAAAAAGTATTTTTTAACAAAATTTAAAATATTTAATCTTTTTACAAGTACTAATTATTTATTAAAATTGTTTATATAGGCTATTATATAGGCTATTATAAAAGCTGAGGTTTGTTATTTAGAGAAAAACTAATGTTTCATATGTTCAGACTCAGCCCATTTTTGACTTCTATACTTATAAAGTATATTTATTATATTTTCCTTTTACAGCTGCAAGCTGAGGAAGACCATGGAACACCCCCGCAAACTCATAAACAGGTAACAGTTACAGAAGCTTTTCAGTGGCAACAAAAATATGACAAAAACTCACCTGAGGCAAGAAAGCTGAACCTAGCTGTTGCTGAATTCATATGTATTGATAAAGTGCCCATTTATACAGTTCAAAAATGTGGATTCCAACAAATGCTCCATCATTTCAACCCAAAATACCAGCTTCCAAGTCGAAACTTTTTTATGTACACTGAGATTCCCCGCATGTACAATGACACCAGAGACCTCATAATCCAGCATCTCAGAGACAAATCATTTTACAGCTGCACAACAGATCTTTGGACAAATAGAACTGCAGACACTTTCATGTCTTTAACTCTGCAGTACATTACTAAATCATGGGAATTGCAATCCTGGTGTCTTGGCTGTTGTGGTCTCAACACAGACCACACTGCTGAAAGCTTGAAGGAGGCCTTTAAAGAAAAACTTGAAGACTGGAAGTTGGACATTGCAAGAATGTTAGGCATCACAACAGACAATGCCACAAATAACAAAAAAGCCTTTGAGGACTACACCTGGATTCCTTGTTTTGGACACAATCTCCACCTTGCTGTAAATAAGGCATTAGACATAAACAGGGTGTCTGCAGTGCTGTCAAGGCTTCGAAAAACTATTTCTACCTTTACAAGATCCCCAAAACTTTCACGCAAGCTGACCAAGAAACAGAAAGATCTGTCCTCTCCAGACCACAAACTCATTCATGATGAACCCACTCGCTGGAATTCTTCATACGATATGGTGGAACGTTTCTTGGAGCAGCAGCAGGTTGTCTGTACTGTCCTGGCTGAAGACAGGAAAAAATGGCATCTGATGCCAAAAGACTCAGATATTACAGTTTTATGAAACTGTTAAAGCAGTTCTTAAGCCACTCAGTCCCTTTACTGATGCACTTAGCGGGGAAAAACATACCACCCTGTCTTCAGTCTTGCCGTTACTCTGGAAGATATTTGAGTGTCTCAGTCATGAACAAAGTGACTCTGCATTAGCCCAAGAGATGAAGGAAAAGATACACGAGTATCTTTAGCATCGCTATGATGACCTGCAGCTACGGTTTCTTTTGAACACTGCAACCTGCCTTGATCCACGATTTAAGAACAGCTTTGTCTCTCTAAAGGATGATGTGAAGCAAAGTCTCCTGGATGAGGTGAAAAAAATGGGCAATGAAAAAGAAGGAATTGCATCTCGGGTGTCTAGAGGATTGTCAAGTAAAGAAGTCAGGCCATCAAAAAAATCCAAAAATGACCTAAAGTTTCTGCTTTCCACCATACAAGGGGAAAAGAAAGAAAAAGGAGAGCCAGCATCCTCAAGTCATGCACCTCTTTCTGCAAGTGACGAGATAAATGGTGAATTCTTGGTGTACGATCAGATGCCTGAGGTCAGTGCTGAGGATGATCCACTTATCTGGTGGGAAACAAATATGGGTACTCTACCTCAACTATCAGAGTTTGCCAGGAAGTACCTTTGCATTGCTGCATCTAGCTGTTCATCTGAAAGAGTGTTCAGTACTGCAGGGTACATTGTTAGCCCAAGACGCTCAAGACTGAGTCAGGAACATGTTGATATGTTAGTGTTTCTATCTGAAAATCTGGAAATGGCAAAGAAAGTAACTTAAGGAATAACTGTGTAGACCAGATTGATTTGGGTGAAAAATGTTGTTATTTATCTAGTTATTTAATTACTCAAACGTTTACAATCCTTGGCTTGAAATACTTAAATTATGCCGTTGTTGTTTTGTTTTTTTACATGTATAATAATATTTTAATTTACAACTTGTTGTTCAGTTATGGCATATTTTGTTTAATTTATAAAAATGTTAAAGTTTATAAATAAGAGTGATTATTCAGTCATGGCTTATTGTTTTGTAATTTATCTAGTTATTTAATTACTTAAATGTTTACAATCCTTGGCTTGAAATACTTAAATTATGCCATTGTTTTTTTACATTTATAATAATATTTTAGTTTATTACTTGTTGGTCATGGCATATTTTGTTTAATTTATAAAAATTGCGTTTTTTAGGTTTGTAATTTTTCATTTATTATTTGTGGAAAAAGTTGAAACACAATTTTAAACAAGTATGAAGAATGGCGTTGTTTAACTTTATTAATAAAAATAGTGTGTTTTTCAGCTAGCATGTTTTTGTGTTTTGCTTCGATACAAAGAATCGTGAATTTTTATTGGCAAATTTAGTCTAAATTAAACTTTGGTTTGGTACCGAAATTGGTACCGAGAACCGTGGATTTTCACTGGTATCGGTACCGAATATTGTAATTTTGGTACCGTGACAACACTATATACATACATTTAAATATATATATATATATATATATATATATATATATATATATATATATATATATATATATATATATATATATATATATATATATATATATATTAAATATATACATAATATATATTTATACATATGTATATATTTATGAAGAAGTCAATAATGTTATAATAATATTAACGACTAGGAAAAATAATGATATTATATTAAAATTGATAAAAATTTCTCATCATCATACGAATAAAATCGCTATTGAATTAAATCCCTTTTGTACACAAATTAATAAATGTTATCCATATGAGTATATAAAGATCATAATAAATAGAGAAGAGAAAGATAGCAATCCATTTTTTAATTTAATAGTTTAAAAACAGTCTGTTTTCATTTTTGTATTTATGTACAATGTCATCAATGTTGTATTTTGTAGACAAATAAATTAAACCATTTGGAGAAAGTTTAATATGGAAAACATTATAGTCAACCAGCTCTTCAAAAGGAATAATATAAGTTATTAATGACTCGATTTCTAAACAATATGATTGAAACTTCTTTTCAAAAAGTATGGTATGGTATGGAATCACCTTAAAGTACACATAATCAGATATTAAATTTATAACTTTAGTTTGTCCAAATTTTGGAACAGGAGGGTCACCAACAGCTGATACAGCAATAATGCCTTTAGTAACATATTTTGTTCCATATAAAACTATCCAACTGACTTTGTAAGCATATTTTATTTCAAAACCAGGTAACAAACTATAAGCATCCATCTCACTGCATAAGGTTCTTATATAATCATCGTTCAAGCTTGATAAAACTCCACATTTTTTATCAGAGGTAAAAAATGGATGGGAATTCTTTTCTGCAAATGAATAACCAAAATTTAGGCATTCCGAAAACTGACATCGTTTTGCTAATGAAAATGTTAAATTTTTAAAATTTCGTTTCTGAGCTGTTTCTTTAAAATACCGATGCGCTACTTCAAAACTAAAACACGATGCTCTGCTCGATGCGCTGCACGATGCTCTGCTTGATGCGCTGCACGATGCTCTGCTTGATGCGATGCTTCAAAACTAAAACACAATGATCTGACAAGTGGACCTAACAAATTAATTGATTCTGGTAAATGAACTAAGTAAAGTAAAAGGGAAGTATGTTTTGATCAGGAAACAATTCTTTAAATTTATGAAGATGCTCAAAAATCATTTGTTTCAAATTTTCTATTGTGTTCAATGTTATTACTAGAGAGAATACAATATTAACAATCTCTAATAATGTTATTATAAATGAGTAATACTCATCATTGCTATGTACAAATGGTGCTAATAAAAATGGAAATATTTGAAGAAAGAGTTAAGTTTGAGAAGCATTATATTTTAACTCATACTTTTCGTCACCATTGAAAACACACTGCTTTAATGGTGGTGGTTTACTTGAAGTTTCTGTGTAACCATAAGTATGAAATTGAGTAGCAAAGTTCAACTGTGATAGAGTTAAGTTGCCATTTTTGATGAATTTCAACAAAACTAATCTGACTTCGTATTGAATAACACCTTCAAGCATGTGTGCATGATATCCTGCGGTAACTGCTTTGTTACATCAAAACCAGGTAAACTACATAAAGAGCTTCGCTTGTTTTAACCAAATGTTGTTGATAAATCTGATTTTAATGAGCTAGTAACTGCTTAATCTATTTAATTGCATTCATGAGTATAACTTTGGAGTGTTCGTTGAACAAACAGTCTTTCATCAAACAGTACTTGCACGTTTTTATTATTGCAATAACAAGATCTACACTTCTGAAACGGAAAACCAACTCCTTTTTTAAAACCACCCCAAAAATGTTGACCAAGCGTATCAGCGGTACAAACTACAACCTTTCCTCTTAAAATTATTTCTATTTCATCTATTGTTATTTTATAACCATGATAAAGCTTGATAGTATCATTTATAATAGGTTGAAGAATATTTTCAATACCGTATTTACGCACCAACTTTGCATTACATATTGCTAGAAGTCTTAATGCACTAGGTTTAGATCTATACTTTTGACTTATGTTTGCAATGGAATAATAAAACATGTCTACTTTATGATATCCAGGTTTGCTCTTAAGAGGATTACACACCTCAAGTTCATCGTGATAAAAAATTAGCATCAATGCTTCTGGATATTGAAAAAAGTACTCATCATTTTTATATAAAGAGCCATCCGCAAAGTCATAAATCTTGACTACATTGAAATGGCTTCTTTAGGATCATGTTTCTTATTGTGAAATTATTAAGTAATTGTCTGAGACTATCTAGTTAAGGTATATAAATAAAAACTTCACCTTTGTTTACCAATTGAAATGTTTCATTTAATTTTTTTTTCACAACAGTTGTTCCTAAACGTATTTCAACAGAATCAACATAGGTAAAAAAATGTTTTATGCACTTTTCTTGTAATGGTTCTGTGTCAAGTCCTCTAAATAACATCGAACTTTCTAAAAACAATTCTTCCAACACAATCAAATCTGGTCCATAAATGTAAAGGTTGGAAAATATTTTTTCTTTTAGCTGTGCAGCCATGGTAGAAAATAAAAAAGACGTGCTCTCAACGATGGAATCAACAAAAACCTGTGTAAGATTCGAAATAATTAAAAAAATGACTTTAAAAAAAGTACTTGATAGAGTATTATATTTAATTAACTATTATATGAAATATAACTATTTTAATAGTAATTTAAATACTTAATTATAATATTCGTTATAATGACTCAAAAAATGAAAAACATAAAATTTACTTGAGAGAGCTTATTTCTTTTTTTCACTTAAAGTATAAAAGATGCAATAATCTTTTTAAGATCAATCTTGATACGCATAACACACATGCATGTATACACACACACATGCATGTATATATATATATATATATATATATATATATATATATATATATATATATATATATATATATATATATATATATATATATATATATATATATATATATATATATATATATATAGTAAATATACCTGAGCTACTGCTGGCTGTATTAACACATAATTTTCTAGGGTATTGCAACCATCATCCCCATTATGTAAATCTTGGTTGAATGTTTCTTCATTATTTACACCAATATTATTGTTACCGACATTCATTTCAGAAATGCATTATCATTGTCCTTACTCGAATTATAACTACAAAAATTGGCATTTATTAAAGTGTAGTTTCTAATTGTGTAAACATCCTTGTGGTGCCTCGTCACATGCTTGTATAAAGAATTGTAGCGTGTAAAACTACTCCGCATGAATTAACATAACACTTGATGGCAAAGTTGGGATTTCTGCTATGAACCATACTGATGTGACTGAGGAGATTATTTAGTAGTATAGTTTGAAATGAACAAACACTACAGGAAAAAACAGAACTCATTTTTATTTTCATTTTTTTTGTCAACAAAAATTTGATTAGTCCAAGTTTACATACCACTAGGTTAGTAATGTTTATTAATTTATATTTTTCAAGGTTTAATAGAATAATTGTTTCAATGTGTTCAGTGATCTAGCCGTTGTTATTGTTTGCCGTAGTTATTGTATGCCTTTGTTATGTTTTATCAGTTGATTACTGTTTGTAACTGTAACTTTTGGGCGCTTTTGAGCACTGATTTGGATTGTGGTACTTTTACTCTATTGAAAGAAACAAAAGTTTTGGTTAAAATAATTCACAAAATACTTTCTGGTAAAATAAAAATCTTTCCTAAAACGGAATTGGTGTTTTTTCAAACGAATCTACCACAGTTAACACAGAAGTTAAATATGGGCGCCAAAATGAATATTCAAGATTTGTTTCTCCTGATTTCAGAAATCGATAGTAATATAGTTGATACATTTAAGGGTTAGTTGCATAACTTTTAGAGCTCATTTAATTTACAAATATAACATTTATAAACCCAACAATAATATTACTATTGTTGTTAATATTATAATAGTAACAACAATATTATATATGCATGTATATATATATATATATATATATATATATATATATATATATATATATAAACATATATATATATATATATATATATATATATATATATATATATATATATATATATATATATATATATATATATATATATATATAAATTCATTCAATAAACCAAAAATGAAAACAATAATATTTGTTAAAAAATTGATATATTTGTTATTTCTCAGATATAGCAATTATCTGGAAATAATATAACGTAATATAGAAAATAGTATATTAGATATGATAGATATAGCTATATCTCAGATATAGCAAAACAGGTATTATCTGTTAAAATTAACTTCAATAATTTTAGGTTAGCTCTAATGATATCCAAAGCTTCTTATTTGAACCAATTAACTTATTTACAGCTGAGGTATGTATAGTTTTTTCTAAATACTCATTTAAATTGGTAATTTAAAATATGCCCACATCAATTTAAATAATATTGTTTACTTAAAATAAGTCTAATTGTAAATGATTCACTTGGCTAGTTAAACCACAGCCTTCTGAATATAAAATAATTAGTCAAGGTTGTATTTATATATTTATTTTCTGTTTTATTTGTTTATTTTTAGAACAAAAAAAATGAAAAATTAACAAAAAAGGTAAGTTCATTGAACCTAAAATGAAAACAATAATATGTGTTATAAAGTTGATATATTTGTTAATATATAAAATGTATATAAAATTAACTTTAATATCATTTTTGCTAAATGTTAGGTTAGCAATAATGATATCCAAAGCACTTCATCTGAACTCAACAACTTATTTTACTCAGAGGTATATGTATATGTATAATTTTTTAAATAATCATAAAAGTAACTTAAAATAAACACACATCAATTTAAATAATTTTGTTTACTTATAATAAATGACTTTATCGGCTAGTTAAACCACAGCCTTTACAAGTCTAAGATTGTATTTATATATTTATTTTCTGTTGTTGTTGCTTTTAGAACAAAGAAACCATTCACTTAGCTAACTTAGTTAAAGTAGATTTTGAAAGTATCGAAGTTACAGAAGATAAAACTAAAGTAATTATACTTATATTAGAAATTTAAATTTAATCACTGATGTTCTTAATTTATTAAATGATTTTTTTTTTCAGATTATTCATTTAATATTGTGTAAGAACACAATATAAGATTTAGGTTGTGTTCTTACACACATTTAAATTTTATAATATGATATCACTAGGTTAAATCTAGTTTAACATCACAACTAAAAGGACCGATCTACACCATTTATCAGGATCCTGGTCTTATTGCATCGTCAAAAACAAATGATATTTCTAATGAATTGTATCATAGATTGATACGAGGACAGGTAAATTGCATGATGGCCTCAATTAATAGTTATATATCAAGCGCTGAGCTTGAAGAAATGGCTAAATCATTAACATTACAATATCCTTGTATCAAGGATCCAGAAACAGTTCATGTAAGTATATTATAAATGTATATATATATATATATATATATATATATATATATATATATATATATATATATATATATATATATATATATATATATATATATATATATATATATATATATATATATATGTTTATGTTTTTTTATTATATTGTTTTACCTTTTTCATACATATGTTTTTCATTTTAGTGTGAGCACAATCCAGCTAAAACCCTTATAAAAAAGATATGGATGTACACATAGTTCGTTTTGGGCAAGAGGTTCTTTTAATGGATGGATAAAATATTTTAAGTCGAATATCAGTTTCTAACATTAATGAAGGTTTGGTAGCTTTAATATCTTTGCATTATTTGCTTAACTTGGACTATCAAAGATGCTTTCAAATTGCTTTTACAATTCTTCAATGGATTATTTTCAAAGACAGAAAATAAAATCTGTTGATATTTTATCGAATGAGTATCAAGGAGCAGTTAGAATTAAAATGACTTTGAATTGAGTGATATTAATATGAATTTATATGGAATATCTGAAATATATTGTATAATAAATATGTATGGAGCATCTCAAATATATTGTCAACATCTGAATTATATAAACTTTTTGTATGTTTGGTCTTAACATATACACACACACACACACACACACACACACACACACACACACACACACACACACACACACACACACACACACACACACACACATACACACACACACACACACACACACACACACACACATATATATATTAACAAAAAATGTAATATGAAAATTAATAGAAAATAAAATTCAAATCTTGTTTTAAACTATTATCTTTTAACAAGATTCTAAATTCTTGTCTGTATTAATTTCTTAAAACAAGAAAAGAAAAAGCTTAAATTAGAAAGAATAATAAACACACACACACACACATATATATATATATTAACAAAAAATATAATATGAAAATTAATAGAAAATAAAATTCAAATCTTGTTTTAAACTATTACCTTTTAACAAGATTCTAAATTCTTGTCTGTATTAATTTCTTAAAACAAGAAAAGAAAAAGCTTAAATTAGGAAGAATAATTCTTAATTCAAGAAATAAATTGCCTGAGTAATTTCTTGAATTAAAAATTATTCTTGCTATTATAAGTTTTTATATTTCATCTTTTTGTTTTAAGAAATAAATATTCTACACTATGAAAATGAAATTATAGTCTTGTTTTAAGATATTCTTTTCTTGATTTAAGAATTTTTCTTCTTGTATTATGAAGTTTGTATTTCTTGTTTTAAAAAAAAAAATCCTATACCACGGACAAGAAATAATATTCTTGTTTTAAGTTTTTTTTTCTCAATTTAAGATTTACGATTTTGCTGTGTTCAAAATAAATATATTTCAGACGCCATAGAACTGCGATCTCACTTAATATAATTTATCAGAGTAATAGAATAAAATATGAAATTTCTTTTTAATGTGTGTCAGGAAACCTTATTAAATTATCCTTGGTCTTACATGACGCCAAAAACGGTAGTAATTTCACTTCCTATTCATATGAAGGAAAATTGAATGCAACTCCATTAGAGTGAGTTTAAAAAAAACTTTGAAAAATCATCCTTGGTCATACGTGCTTTAACAACATCATCAACAATTGACTATTATATATGAATATGTAAAAACAAGAGATTAAAGGCCATTTTTTAAACAGCGAAATAGTCGCGCGAAGCGAATTTTTTCGTCGGTAGGCATGCGCAGATTGGATATTTCTGGCAATTTTGCTGATTAAGCATTTCGCTGCAGCGAAAAAAAAAAGTCGAAATCATTTCGACTTTTTGCGAAGCGCCAAAAGCGAAAACCAATCAAACTTTAAATATTATAACACCTGATGTCAACATTAAAAAATGCTAAAGCCTGTTATATTTAAATGGCGACTGAAATTAAAACTAGTGTTCTTTTTGATTTTCAAATTCATCAAATAATAAAAAAAGAATTAATTCATTAATAGACTTTTTTGTTTAATTAAGCGGTTTATAGTTATTTTGTTATTAGATTGAGCTAAACTTGTTAACAACACTTTCTTAAAACCGTAGAAAATGAATACTGTGAAATATAAATATATCAAGTTTAATAAACCAGACACTTCCGATCTTCAGTTTTTTGCAAGCATAGCAAATTTAAAAACAATATAAATGTTGGGTTCTTACTTGCAGAGGTATGAAAATATAATGCACTACTAAAACGGTAGAAGTTTATCTAAAGACTTTTTTCACGACGGGATATAAAAACAATAACATTAAAATATCTAGCATGATAACAGGAGTTTCTGTTAGTGACAGTGATAATATATTTATGTTTAGCACTTGGAACTAAATTTTCTTCTCATTGCTTTATGGTATTTTAGTGGTTATTTAATTATGAAATGGATAAAGCTTCTTTTGTTTGAGTTAATGTGGATTATAATTATATATATATATATATATATATATATATATATATATATATATATATATATATATATATATATATATATATATATATATATATATATATATATATATATATATATAAATATAAATGCATGTGAAAGTTAATATTTTTTTGTGGCAATTTGTTGCTGCTCTGTTCCTGAAATATATGTGTGTGTGTGTTTTTAAAATGGCAACTGAAAAAAATACTCATTTGGCGTTCTTATCGATTTGCTTAGAATTCATCCTGAATATTTGCAAACATTTGTAAATTCATCAAATAAGGATGAATTTACCAATTCCGAAAACTTCATTTCACATGCAGGGTTATTTTCGTGTAGAGTTGAACCATCTGTTGCTTCTTGCAGTAAGAGTTTTTCAACAGAAGTGTTCCTATCAGAGGTTAGCGTCTATTTTTTTAACGTCCTTTATATTAAAATTTATATTAAATTTTTATACTAAAAAAATGATACTAATTCAGTTCCATATTTTTAGATTAGAAAGTATCCATGTTTGTGGGATGTATCTCATCTTACTTACAAAGACCGAAATGTAAAAATGAATGCATGGAAAGAAATGTGTGCATGTTTCGAAACAGAAAGTAAACAAAATTATTAATATGTGCTTTTATATAAACATTAGTGCATTATTATATACATAAATGTTTATATTTATTGTTATGTTTCAGTTGATGTTTTGCAAAAAAAATTAAAAAATCTAAAAGATACTTTAAAAAAATGCATCGAAAAACGTAACAAGATGACCAAATCAGGTGCTGGTGCAACAACCTTACCTAAATGCAAATATTACGACGAAATGATGTTTTTAAATGATAAGAACAACAATGTCTCAACTCAAGCAATTTTGAGCTAGAAGAAACTATAACTGAGAGTGATATGGAAAATCAGATAACAAAGAAAAAAATTATCGTTAAAGCGGACAAAAAAATAATGCAAGAAATTTCAAACTTTGATCCTGAGTCGAAAAAAGTTATGAAAATAGTCAATGTGAAGATACTTTGTATTGCCAAAGTTTAGTACCAATATTGAAAACTTTACCGCTTAAAAAAAAAGAAGAGCTAAAATTAAAATATCTTAGTTGTTGTACGAGCTAGAGTTTGATGAGAAATACAAATAAAAATTTATTTTTGTTGTTATTTGTTTTATAAACAAAGTTAAATATTGTTTTCATACTTAAAAGTTTTAGTCCTTTTGAAAAGAGGTATTGTTTATTAATGTGCATTGCCAATTAACAGTCCCATCCGTACTAAAATATTTTTTAAATTTGTTTCTAATTTTTCGAGCATCTTTAGAGTGATTATTACATGCAGAACTTGAAATATCTTGTAATCCTTGCACATCACCAATTTTTCCTCTCCATTCACCAGGTATTAATTCATTTTTTACCATCCTGATCAATATAAGTATTCCGACAGTAATCATAATTAAGACTCTCTTTCCTTTTTGACAATAAAAAATTGTGAAGTGCTGCAACAACTTTTGTTATAAGCACGACTTTTTTTATTGAAGCAATAATAGGTCTCCTGATAATCCGAAATCGAGATGCAGCTATACCAAATGCATTTTCAACTGTTCTCCTGGCACGCAGCAATCTGTAATTAAATATGCGTTGTTTGTACGAAAGATTTGAAGATGGATAAGGCTTCATCATGTGAGGCTTTAAAGCAAATGCATTATCTCCTACAAACACATAAGACAATATTATTTCAGCATCTCTTACTTTACATGCTTGAGGAATGCCAAGCCTACCATTTTCAATAGCATAACTAAGTCGACTATTTGTATATACACTACCATCACTTTGCCTTCCACTATTTCCTATATCTATTAGTGAAAATTGATATTTTGGATTGCACACTGCCAAAAGAACAATACTATGTGTCTTTTTGTAGTTATAAAACGATGATCCAGAACACGCAGGAGCTTGTATAACTACATGTTTTCCATCAATAGCACCTAAGCAATGGGGAAAGTTCCATTTATTTTCAAATTCAGTGGCTATTTGTTCCCATTCTTTTTCAGAGGATTGTGGGTCTACTTATTTATTTTTAAAAAGTGAAACCCATATGGCTTTACATGTTTCACTTATTAATTTTCAAACTATTTTAGGACTCATGCGGTAGTTGATAGCTATTGTTGTCTGTGCGTCACCGGTTACCAAAAAACGCATTGTAACACAAAATCTTTGTGGAGCAGATATATAATCTCTCATATGTGTAGACTTTTTTTAATTAACGAACACACCCAAGACAATAGCTCTTCCAATTTCGTTGGCGACATGCAAAAATAACGAAAAAACAGTTCGTGGTCAAACAGTTTTAAATCTTTAACAAGAATATTATATTCTCCTTTTTGTTTAAAAAATTAATAAAATGTTGTCTTTTTGGGTGAGGGGGAGAGAAGGATTGTAAACACCTGACACGCCATTTAGTCGCCACCCATTTTTTCTTTTGCTTTCGTAATATAAAATAAACCCTGATAAATAGTGCTAAGTTATAGCACTATAGTATAACAATAGTGTTGTGTATGTTTAAATCCGTTTTTGAGTTAACGGCTGTTTATTGAAAACCGCTTGTTTAAATTATGATAACAATTGTTTTCTAACACCCTACAAACACCCTTTAACACACCTTTAAAAACTAAAAATATTTTATAAATATTTTTGGTTCATATTAGCAATACATTAATGAAAGTTTTGTGCCCAATATCCATTTCAAGTAATTATTGTTCTACCTGCTAAAGTTAATACTTTTAATGATAAAATTTGATAAATACAAGTCCAAATATAATAGAATCCGTAATACGTGAAGCTTTTATATTTTGCATATGTTTTTATGGTCTAATGAAGGTACTCCAGCTTGAAATAATTTCATTTTCCAAAAAAAGTTGAAAATCACTGGTGTCTAATATATATATATATATATATATATATATATATATATATATATATATATATATATATATATATATATATATATATATATATATATATATATATATATATATATATAAATGTAGAAATATTATTCCTAGGCCTCTATACATAAATATTATTGCCAAGCGATAAATTGTTGCACATCCTATTTCTACGGAGAATAAGGTTTTCGACAGTCCTAATCCGATTGACTGGGCAAAGTGTATTTTCTGCCAAAGTACCTCTGCAAACAAGTTCATATGCCCCGCTAATTCTAAGCGTTCGGATTGTTTGACAAGTTACAAATTACTTGCCGAAATTTTACCACAATTTGAGCAGGTTGATTTGCTAACGCCTGGATTTTATATTCAGCGATTAGATGATGGTAGTGGCTTTGAAAGTACTTTGATTGCGAACAAAGCTTAGTGGCATAAACCCTGCAGAATGTTTTACTATTCCAATGAACTCAATAGAACAGCTAAACGTCTTCGTTGCATATCCCTAGCTGCAGAGGGTGAATCTTTATTAAATGAAGCCCAGGCACTTCATTAATTAAAGATTCAAATGTTGAGCACAGTTCATTCAGGCGATCAATGTCAAGTGATATGAGAAAATCAAATTTGGTTTACACACAACCGGTTTGTCTTGTTTGTGATACCAGTGAGTCAAAAGACTCATCGCATAGTGTCTGTACCACGGATCTGGATATTACAGTCCGCCAGTGTTTTATTACCTTGGGTGATTGTACATTATTGACTAAGTTGAGCAACACAGATTTAATTGCTCAAGAGGCTAAGTATCACACTAAGTGTCGCAACGACCTGTACAACAAAAAATGTGCTTTTGATATACGCATGCGTGCTGAAACGCAGCAAGTAGAAGATGAAGTTTACTGTGTACATAGTATTATTTTTGCTTAGTTGATTGCAGATGTTACCCCAGATAGGCTTAAAAATGATCAACCAGCTATACTTATCAGCAGTGGTCATTTACAGGTAGTGGTGCTGTGTGGGAACAAGAACTCAATAAAGAACATTTGTGGCTTGAAACTGTTTGACAGGTTCATGACGCCGATGGATCAAATGACAATTTGCAATCAGTGGAATGGCTTTCATGGTCGGCATACCATGCCAATAACATTATCAATCTAAATATAAATTTATCAATAGTTTCATTGTTGCCACTATTTCAAGATTCTTTCAATAGTGTTGCCATGATCCGACACTCAATGGATGTAATAAAAAATTCTATCCAACATCTTCATTCTGAACAAATCCCTGTAGTTACGTTTGATCAACCCCTGTAAACTATTGCTAAAACTATTCAATTGAACTGGCCTGATTTGTAAGGAGAAGATAAATTTTTAGTTATGATGGGTGGCCTGCACATAGAAATGGCTTGTCTTAAAGCACTTGGTAGCTTATTAAAGGGAAGCGGCTGCGTCGAGGCTGTTACTGCAGCTGGAATTGTAACATCAGGCACCACTGAAGCTCTTTTGTCTGCGTCCCATGTAAAACGTTGTCGGTACGTACATGAAATTTCTGTTTCTGCAAATCATATACAACAGTATCAAGCATACGAGTCCTACTGGAGTTTGTTTGACAATGGCGTTCAACCGTTGCCTTTCACTAGCTGGAGCGTAAAGCAAATGGTTTATCCACAGTTTGCTTATTGGAGTACATTCAAAGAAATCCAGCTTATTTTGTTTACGTTTATTAGGTCGCTGCGTACTTCAGATTTTAATCTATACTTAGATAGCTTAACAAAACTGGTACCATGGTTTTTTTCACTTGATCGTACTCATTATGCTCGATTGTTATCTGTGCACATTCCAGACGTAGTTTGTCTCTTGCAGAATAGTCTGCCAATTTTAGCTGTATTTAACGCGGGATTTTTACAGTTAAAACAACTGTACAAAAATTTTCACCAATGGGTATTGATCAAAGCCATGAACAATGCAACGCTGCAGTTAAAGGTGATGGTGGTGCTATTGGTTTAACACAAGACGAACACGCATTACGTTGTTGGATGATTGCAGGACCGAAAGCATCTAGACTTGTTGAAGAATTTCAACATGAAATACGTGAGGCCAATGCAGAATATAGACACCATGATCAGCAAGAAAATGTTCAGACAGCTTTCAAACATGATGTAAATGCCCTAGTTGATACCCTAGTTGATATGGGCAACCCAATTCAAGTTGACACTGAAGATATTGTTGTATTACATAGCAGGCGTGTTGTGAGCTGTACTGCAACCGGTATTATATCAATTCGTGATGTAGGCCAATCTCAGTAAAAAAATTTGTTCAAGATCGCTTTGTTAATAGAACTGCTAGTGCGTATGCACCGCCAGAACGCAACAACTTGTACCCATTTACAACTCGGCAATCAGCACTCGTGTCTAATTTTAACAAACACTTGAAATACATTGGCTGCCAAACTAGAGACGGCAGTTTAGAAACATTTTTTGAGCATGAAAATCAGTCATATTCCCCTTCAATCTCTGAGTTTGGCACTCTGCGATTTGGAGCCAAGTCTGATTTGGTTCCATGCTTAAAATAATCACCCAAATCATTGACATTGATCTTTCCACGCTTTCAATTGATATAATGGCTCCTGATGAAGCTGTTATTGTTCAGTTATTGAAGCCTGGAAAGGCTAAGACGTTTGCATCTTATGCATCAGACGTATTCCTTCCTTATCTCTGTTTACAAATTGTTACAACACAACGGCTAGATCTTGTCTGGGACACTTATAAAGTTTAAAATCCGCTACACGCGCAACGCGAGGAATTGGAGCTAGAGTACGTGTTAAACCTAAAGTACCTGTCCCACATAAATTTCAGGAATTCCTAAAAGATGATCACAACAAAAAAAAGTTTTTTCAATTTTTATCTGAAAAAGCAGTTTCAATTCAATTACCCGAGTCAAAAGTTATAAAAGCCATCGCCGGGCAACATGTTCTGTCTTCAAGCTCTTGTACCTTTGATAATCTTGAACCATGTTCTCATGAAGAGGCTGATACTCGCCTCATTTTACATGTATATCATGCAGCAAAGGCTGGTTACAAGAATATTGCAATACGCACAGTAGTTCTTAATTAGTGTTCTCATCATAGCAATATCCGTTTGGCAGAAAATTTTATGCAATCAGCTGTGGATTGCATATGGGACTGTAAAGCATTCCTGTTACATTGCAGTACATAAAATAACAAACAGTCTTGGACCACTAAAATTGAAAGCTTTACCGGCTTTCCATGCTTTTAATGGTAGCGATACAACCTCAGCTTTTTGTGGCAAAGTTAAAAAAATAGCATGGTCTACTTTCAATGATTTAACTGATGCATTTTTGGCACTTTCTGCAGCTCATGATCCAATGAAGGATGAAACTTTGTTGTTACTTGAAAGATTTGTCATTTTATTGTTTGATCAAACTGCTGAGCAAAATAGTGTAAATTCTGCAAGGCAGTATTTCTTTACTCAAACGAACTGGCAGATTGGCAACATTCCACACACGCGTGACTCACTAAGGCAGCATGTGAAGCGTGCAGCGTATCATGCGTATATTTGGAGTCAAGCATTGATAGTATGGCTAACTTTACATAACCCAAGAGAATGGGGTCGGAAGCTAGAAGAAAGTGATTGGCATCCAATATGAATGACGCTTCCTGAAGCTGATAAATGCTGTACAAAGTTAATTCAGTGCGGATGTAAGACAGGTTGTACAAACCGCCGCTGTAAATGCGTTCGTAACAGCTTAAAATGCACTTCTCTTTGCAGTTGTCAAGGAGAGTGTACCAGAGATTGAAATGTAACAATGTATAATTAATGTGCTTATTAAAAGTTGTTTTGGTTTCTTAGCTGCTTTAAACTTTTTATTGAGTAACAAGTTTTTTAGAAATATTTAATAAAAAAAATTAAAAATGTTTTTTTAAAAAAAAACCGGGGGAAGGGGGTATTTCTTGAGCAAGAGAGCCGTGCCCAGGCCCCTTTCCCCCTCATTTGCGTATATGCATTCAATGTAAACTTCTAATGATCTACTATCCCTTAAATTTTGGCCCAGATTAGTTAAACGGAATAAAATTTAATAAGGTTTTATAAATCCAAGATGGCGGTAACTGCCATCATGGATTCAAGACAGTTCTGGTCACGCTATGCTTTGCCACCATACTTAAAATGATCAGCATAATTTGCTGAGTTGTTGCTGAAAATTTCATGCTTTTATCCATATGTGCACAATTTTAATCATTTTCAATGCTAATCTGATGCACTATTTATAAATTAAATTTAACTAGATTTTTAGGTGAAATAGTTAATGATTGTTAATGAGCTCTTATGCTATGTCTTCAACAAAGTTGATACTTCTTTACTGACGAAGAAATTGAAATAGCACTTTCAACCCTTTTGTCAATAGATCCTGTTAAAAAGATAACTGAATCCAAGCGTTTGTCGAAACATAAAGGTCCCGATAAAAAATTAAAAGATGTCCAAGATATCTGTAGACTGATGCTTGACATAACTTCTCCTAACTATGCTTCCGATATAAAATGTCCTGAATTCCATGCAAAAGATTTGTCACGTCTTCCCTTTGTGGATACTGATTACATGGATGTCACTACTATATCACAGCAGATACACCGCATGCAGGCTGACATTCTTAATCTTTGTGCCACCGGTAATCCAACAAAAGTAAATAGCAACTTAAATTCCACAAGTTCTCACTCTGTTGAATGTGGTTGCTTGCTTCATATTTGACTGAGCTAGTTAATAATATGACTATTGAGCTTAAATCTTTTTCGAATTAATCCATGGAGTCGATCAGTTAAAGGTTACATAATTTATTCACTGATCTTGAGAAACCTTTTAAATCCATTAACATAAAATACAAACAGACCCAATTTCCTATTTATGACGAGCAGACCCAACTTCCTGTCAATGACTGGCCATTCCTTCCAACTGCTAATGTAAAATCAACCATCCTTGATCCCTACCCTCAAACTTAAGTTAATTCTTTATCTAATTCAACTAACAAAATTGAGCTATATTCTGATGCGCACGTATTTGTTGATCATGCTAATAACTGTGGTAACGATTTTCATTTATCTGGTCATTCTTTATCTTATGAGACCTCTCAACCAGTATTGGACCCTGTTGATTTCCAAACTGCTACTCATCTAAAAAAAAGCGAAAGCAAAAAGTGTATATTGGTTCTGGAAAAATTCTAAACATTTTATGTATGTTAAAACCACTTTCTTCGTATGATTGCTCTAAAACTACTTCTATATTTGTCTCTCGTTTATCCCCAACTACCTCTACTGAAGAATTAGCTGAATTTATCAACAACATTTGAAACTAAAGTCACTTGCATAAAAATTATCACAAGTAAATATCACTCTTCCATTAAAGTACGTCTGTGCTGGAGATGCTGTCAGGCTCTACAACTGTAGCAAATGGCCAGAAAATGCGCTTGTACGTCGTTTCTTTGATAATAGCAGTAAGGATTTGTAGTTTTAATTGTTGTGATGTGCAAAGTTCTACACACGAATTATTACTCTTGTCTGCAACATTTGATATCATCTGTCTCCAAGAGATTCGGTTACTCAATACTAAACTTAGTTTCTTGAACAACATTGTACCTGGTATTTTAGGCTTTGGAGTGTCTCTAACTGATTCTTCAGCAGGTTTAATTCGTGGCAGACCGTTTGGTGGTATTGCTATCCTTTGTCGTGATTCTTTCTTCAGCAGAACTCGAGTTGTTACTACTGATAGTTCATGGTCTGTTGCTATCAAACTTGTAAATAACTTCTCTGATAAGTTCACAATTACCAATGTTTACATGCCTTGTGATTCATATGAGAATGTTGATAAGTATCTGGAATGCCTTGGTAGTCTTTCAGCTCTTATTTCAGATTTTGAATGTCAAATTTGTTATTACTGGTAACTTTATTTGTGATCCAAGATTTCGGTCTCCATGTAGTAGTCTCTTAGTTGATTTTTGTATAGATAAACATATTGTTACAGCTGATATCTGTCTTCCACATGATTCCTTTACCTTTGTTAGTGAAGCACAGGGTACCTCTTCTTGGATTGATCACTGCCTTGTCTCTCAAAGTTCTCTATGCAATGTTAATAACTTCGAAATAATTCAGTCAACTAGTTTATCTGATCATTTACTTTAAGCGTTTGATATCTCGTTTAAAATTAATATATATCTTCTCCTATACTGCTCATCGTACTTCGACAAGATCTCCTAAAATAAATTTTAATGCTTTGTCGACCATTATGATAATGGAGTATACCTCCACTGTGTCTAACTTAGTGTTTTAAATTAACGGGGGTCAGTTTGAAGTAATTAACTGTAATAATGTATATTGTAACTAGGGTTTCTGTCAGCTGTTTAACAGTAACAGTAAAACAGCTGTTTTTTCGCCAAAAACTAAGAACAGCAAACAGCTGTTTTTTTGTAACTGTTTTTTACTGTTTTTTTTTTAAATTTTGATATGTTACCGCGATTACATTTTACTTTTCTAAAGTTAAAGTGATTTGAAAAAAAAAATTTCCATACAAGTAACTACTTTTTTAAAAAAAAATCGCGGGGCTTTTCCCTTCGCTTTGAAGAAAGTGATTTTGTCACAATTTAAGTTAAAATAATAACTTATTATAACAAATCATTATTTAACAAAAAGTAAGCTATATTACGAATTAAGTTTAAATATCTTGCACTATTTAATACTTATTTAGATTTCAGCTATGTCTTCTGTTTGGGATTTTGCAATTAAACGCAAGAATGCAAAAACAAAAGATCTCGAAGGTCAATGCAAACGTTGCAACAAAGTTATTAAGTGTTCTGGTAATTCAACGACCACAATAAAGAGGCACTTGATTTCACATGGTATTACGTTTGATAAACCACCTGATACAGCTGAATCCAGTCAACAAGCTGTAACTGAAAAGAGAACAATGATGATCCCTGATATTTTTTCTAAAAAAATGACACTTAAGGAGATAGTAAGTGACTTGGCCACTGACAATATTTCAATACATGCCATCACAAACAGCAAATATATCCGTTTATCCATATCACGAAACGATTTTAAGTTGCCAAGAAACGAGAGCGACATCATGAAATTAATTCACGATGATTATGATGATAAGAAACAAAAAATGATCGGCAATATCAAAGAATTGCTGCAGAAGAATGCAAAGTTTAGCTTCTCGGTTGACGAGTGGACAAGCATACGAGGACGGCGATACTGCGGAGTGAATCTTTACAATAATGTTAATAAGCTGACTTTTAAGACAGGACTTGTTCGCATATTAGGCTCATGCTCAGCTATAAATATGATAGAAATTATGAAAAAGCATTTTTTAAGTTTTGGTTTATCAATGAAAACCGATATTGTTGCTGCTACTTTGGATGGTGCCTCTGTAAACAAAAAATTTATTCGTCATGCTGAGATAGAGGGGCAATTTTGTCTAAATCACGGAATTCATCTTGCCGTTTGCGATACACTCTATAAGAAAAATAATCTAGTCGATGATTTGGAATACATTGATAGCGATGATGTATCAGAAACAGATGAATTTGACAAGAATGGTGACCTTCAATTCCTCGAGGAAAATTTTTATGATGTCGAAACTGATTACAAGGACCTTCTTAAGAAATCACGAGAACTTGTTAAATTTATAAAAAAATCATCTGTCAAAAACCATGCGTTTCAAATTCACGTCAAAAATGAGTTAGGACATGAGAAAGAACTTTATCTCGACGTCAAAACTAGATGGAACTCAATTCCAACAATGCTTGAGTCACTTATACAAACAGAAAATTCTATTCGAGCAACATTATTTGACTTTAACTTACTTCATCTAATCGATTCCTTGGATTTTGGTGCGCTTAAAAATTTGCTCAGAGCTTTAGATGCTGTAAAACTTGCAGTGGAGAATTTAAGTCGAGAAGACGCAACATTAGAGACTGCTGATACAATCATCAAATTTATGTTAAAAAAGCTTTCAATGATGAACAACGAAATAAGTAAAACATTGTACGAGAACTTAAAACGCCGAATTGATGAGCGCTGGACAAGCGATATAATGAATTTCTTGCGAAGCTTGAACGATCCTTCCACGACACCGTCAAAAAACACTTTGATTTTTGCTGGAAAACTTGCATCTAGCCTCTTTGGAATCAATAACGAGGAAAATGATGATGAAATGACAGTCACAGAGTCTAACGATACCGAGCAAGAAAGTTTATCGCTTCAAGATGAACTTAACATGCTTCTTCAAAAAGAAAAGTCATCAAAAATATTGGGGCAAGATAAATTCAAATGGTTAAAAAGTGAATTTGTCCTTTTCAAAAATACAGGCAAACGAACAGAGCATCTACAAATGCTTTACAATGCATTACTTTCAAATAAACCAACATCGACTGACGTTTAGCGTGTTTTTTCAGTATGCGCAAATTACTGTACAAAAATTCGATCACAATTATCGGACAAATCACTAAATGCACTTGTGTTCCTTAAATATTTTTATAACAAATCATGTAAGAAAAGTCATACAATATAGTATTTAAATAAAAAGTACATAAATTTACTATTTTCTTTGTATTTCTTAAAAAAACAGTAAAACAGCTGTTAACAGCTGTTTTTTGAAAAATTAGGAACAGCAAACAGCTGTTTTTTGAAAACAATGTTTTTCAGAAACCCTAATTGTAACTCACACAAATATGTTAAGCAGATTAACCACCTGTACAATATTCTTAATGAACGTCTTACTCAATCTTCATCTCAGTTAATTATTCTAAATCAAGTTTAAATAGAAAACAACCTATGACAGGTTGGACAGATAATGTAAAAGATGCTCATAAGGCTGCTAAAGATGCGTTCTGGTTATGGCGTAGCTTTAATAAATCAAAATTTGGCCCAATCTTCAATCTTTTTAAAAATTCAAGAGCCTTATGTAAATATGCCATTCCTTTGTGTAAAAAAAGAGAAGATACTATAAAAGCAGAAAAGCTGGCGAACAGTTTAGCAAATAAGAATTATACCAGTTTCTGGTCTATCGTGACTTCTATTTGCAGCAATAAATGTAGTCTTCCACCTTCTATTGACTCTGCCTCAGGTCCTGATAATGTGTGCCACATGTGGTATAATAACTATCCACCCTGTTCAACTCAGTCAAGCCAACATGCAATATACATGACAACTTTATAGTTAAACACTGTAATCTTCTTAAAGATGATGCCTATCTTGTCACTCCTGATGAAGTCCAATCTATCATAAATCGTATGTCCTGTGGAAAAGCAGCTGACCATTTTAGACTTCAGTTGGAGCATTATCTCTATGCTAGCCCAAATTACTTTAATATTTTGTCTTTATGTTTTTCCTCCATGCTTTGCCATGGATCATGCCTATTGGTGCTTCACACTCTGTTTTTTTTTATTTTATTTCTCCTGTGGTTAAAGATAAGAATGGTGACATCTCCGATTCTGCAAATTATCGTCCAATTGTTTTGGTGACAATTTTCTCCAAAATTTTGGAACATATTTTTGTCTCACGCATTAATGAAAGTTTCACTGGGACTCCAAACCATGTAGGATTTAAGAAAAACCATAGCACTTTTATGCCAGCTCTTATTTTAAAAGATATTTTAAATTTTTACCTATCACATGGCTCAAATATGCATGTGGCATTTATTGACATTAGTAAAGCCTTTGATAGAGTTCGCTTTGATACAGTATTTACGAAACTAATCTAAAATTATCTCTGGTGTAACTTTACGCTTACTTATTGTCTGGTATGTTGGTCAAACAGCTCAGATGCTTTGGGGTAGAATATTATCCAAAAAATTTAATATCAGTAATGGAGTGCGACAAGGAGAAGTAATGTCTCCTCTTCTATTTAATATATATATATATTAACGATCTTAGTGTTTTACTCAATAAAACTACTGTAGGCTGTTGGTCTCCAAATCTTACTTGATTTATGCTCCAGTTATACTGTGAAACATGATATAGTTTATAACAGTATTAAGTCTCAAATAATGCTTTTTGAAATTAATAAACCCCTTATAAAGAGCCCTAGTTTCACATTATCTGGCATGGTTCTCACATACACTTGTCATTATAAATATCTGGGTCACTTGATCTCAAACAATATGCAGGATAACAAAGATATTTTAAAACACGTGCGCTCTATCTATGCTAAAGCTAACCTCATCCATAGAAAGTTCAGCTCTACACAAATACAAACAAAGGTCATGTTATTTAATACTTTTTGCAGCCCAATCTATGGATGTCAGCTGTGGTATTTTTGGAGAAAAGACTCATTCCATCGCCTATGTGTTGCATATAATAATGCACTTCGCTTGATATTAAACAAGCCATTATGGAACAGTGCAAGTGAACTATTTGTAAAACACGGTGCCCATTCACCTAATGTTGTTATTCGCAAGCAACAATACTCTCCACTGTTACTGCTACAGAATAGTGAGAGCCTCGTCATAAAAGCTTTTGTTAACTCAGACAGGTTCTTGCAGTCTCCACTGATGTTTAAATGGAGGGCTGAGTTTTACTTATAACACTTTAATTTCTTATCTTTATCTTATTTATTTATTTTTTTCTTGGGTTTAGTTTATATTCAAGTGCGTTAGTCTTTGTTTTATTCTAATCCACTTTATTTTACCCATTGTATATTTATTATATTGGGCCTAGAGTCTGTCAATAAATTTTGATTGATTGATAGTCAGAATAATTAAAGTGATTTCTAAGTGCTGAGTGATTACATATCTTATATAATCCTTATAAGATAAGTTTCACATTATTTAAACGCTCCAAAAAAGGTATTTATCAACAAATTAGCAAAAATCTTTTTAATAAATTATCTTTAACGCCATTTCTTTTTCTCGAAGGTAAGTTGCGGTGTAGCAGCCTAAATTGACTCCCCGTAAATAATTACTCCCGGAGTATTTATTTCCTAGTAAAAAAGTACTCTCCTCAGTCATTTTAGGCTAATAAATAACTACTCCCAACCAATATAATTATTCCTATAATTCTTTAGGACGTATTTCGACATTTTCTAATGATAATCGATTTACTTTTTTATAATTTTGTTCATAGTTCACTGGACATTAAAAATCTAGCACAAATACACTTATAACTGTTTTTATTATGTACTTATTAAATAATTGTATTAAATTGAATTACGGGTAACAATTTAAATTTTATCAATCAAAATAATTTCATTATAGCAAATAATAAACAATTATAGGACATCAATATATTATACTTTTGTAATACAAAAAATGGCTCGACATGTTGATTTTATGGCAATAGAGAAGTATGTTAAAGAAAGAATTTATCCTCAGGAAATTCAGGCCGATAAAGGTAAAAAATTTAACTTCCGAAAAGCTTGCAAGAATTACAGTATTTTACATGACAGCTGAAGTACCATGGTAAAAAGTTAGTAATAGCTTGCAAAGAACGACAGCAAAAGATAATAACTGACATTCATTCTAGTCTTAGTGGTGCTTTTAAAGCAAAAGCAATGGTCTCACATCGTGGAATGGACACAACGTATCATAAAATATCTAACAGGTTCTACTGGCACAATATAAAATTTGATGTTGAAGATTTCATTTGAAAATGTAAGCAATATCAAAAACATAGTAAATTAAACGAAGTTTCAACAGAGCGTTACTCCATACCAGTTAAAAGTAAAGTTATGGAACAAATTTGTAATGATATCTGCAACTTGCTAGCAATTAATGGTTTTAAACTTTTAGTTGTCTGTATTGAGTATTTTACAAAATGGTCAGAATCAATGCCTCTCAAAGATAAAACTGCTGATTCAATTGCACCCTTCTTATATGAAGTAATCTGTCGACATGGGTGCATTAAAATTGAAATTAATGATCAAGGAAGAGAGTTAGTGAATGAAGTTAGTAAAAAGCTACATTCAATGACAGAAATTGAACAAAGGGTAACTTCTGCTTATCATCCTCAATCTAATGGGCTATGTGAACGTCAAAATAGAGCTATAAAAGAATCATTTGTTAAAGTTCTTGATGAAACAGCTGCTGGTGGCCATATATTTTTAAAGGAATATTATTTGCACATCATGTTAGTAAACACACTTCAGCACAATATTCACCATTTTTTCTATTTATACAACCGAGAACCAACTTTATCTGAAGATATTAAATATGGATTAATTGATATTATAGAACATGATTTGGAACCTTTTAATAGAGAATCTTTGGATGCAGTTCTTACTTCTTCTGTTTCTTTAAGAGAAGAAGTTTACAAAAGTGCATACAAGAATATTGAAACTGCTCAAAATAAAGAACGCAAAGATTGCAATAAACGTCATCAAGTAACATATTTGATTGGAATCGGTCATATAGCGCTTTTAAAAAATCTTTATAAAACTTTAAAGGATTTTTAGGAAATATTTTAATTAAAATATTTTATTTTAAAAAGGGTTCAAAAATGTAAATATTATGCGGCAATTAAATGTTTTACAGTTATAGATAAAGTAAAACCATTTTTGTTTGTATTAAATAACGAAACTTTAACGATTTCTAATTTAAATCAAAAATCGTAAACAGCATTACGCGTTAACACTGCCTTAAATTCAGTTAATTTGAAAAAAATATTAGAGGAGTATTTATTTCCTAGAGCAGTATATACTTCCTAGGAAACCGTATATTTAAGTATACTTTAGTATAGCCTCTAATTTACAGAGTGCCATAGTTCTTTTTAACAAGAAGTTATTCACGTACATAATTTCAGGTTAGAGATTTTAATATATTTGTATTTGTTTTACTGGAACTAAAGTGCTTTCACAAAATATTCTCTATAATTTAGGTTAAGGATGCTGTTAAAATAGATAAATATATTTGTTAAAGATAGGTACTTCTGAAAACTAGTTACCCATATTGTATATTTTTAAGGTATAAAAAACTTTTCTTATGTATTGAATTTTTTAAAGTTCATATTTTTTAGTGTTACGTTTTTATAGTATATGAAAGAGACACTAAACAATATGAACTTAAGAAAATTCAATACATAAGATTTATATTTTATAGCAGTAAATATATAGAACATAATTTACTAACAAGTCAAGTTTTATTTACAATTTTATTTAGAAACTATATTGAATTTGCGATTGACGTGTATTTATTTGTTTTGTAATATATATATATATATATATAAATATATATATGTATATATATATATATATATATATATATATATATATATACATATATATACATATATATACATACAGTGGCGACAACATAAATAGCACACTATGACCATGTTAGACTTACTTTTTCATGACCAGTTAGTTTTACTTTTTGATGCCAACTTTTTTGTATTTATAGCAATTGCTGTTATTTTTTATAGCATCAACAGTGTTCACCTTTTGGAACGGAAATACTCATTTGACATTTATAGCTGTCAAAATTGTTTGTTTTGAGCATTTAAGCGGTCGTGTTTACCTTTTGACGGTCATTTTAAATAGCACACATTTACTTATTATTTAAAAACCGCTAAATTCTTTTATTATATCAAAAAATAATCATTCTATTCAGTATTTAAAGAATATTCTTGTAATTCATTTGACAAAAACAAAAAATTCATTATCTATCAACTATGGGACGAGGTAAACATGGAACAGATGTCTTTCGAGGACAATTACAGGCATTTCGAGATCTAGGATTGAACAATTCTGAAATAGCTCGAAGATTGGGTTGTTCTCGTAAGAAAGTTATCAATGCTATTAATTTATTTAACGATATTGGTTCATTAAGCAACAAAAAACGCAAGTCTCGCGAACAAAAGGCAACCCCCAGAGAAGACGCAGCGATTGCCCGTATTGCTGAGCTGAACCCTTTTGTTGGCGCACCAAAAATTGCTCAAAATTTAAAACTTAATCTGTCTGTCAGCACTGTTAAAAGTCGCTTACGCGAAAATAAGCAATTTGGAAGGGTTGCCCGAAAAAAACCATTGGTGTCATAACGTAATCTCGTCAGCCGTTTGAAGTTTGCAAAACAGCACGTACACAAAGATTAAAGTTTTTGTCAAAATGTGCTTTGGACTGACGAGTCTAAGTTTTTTCGCTTTGGATCCGACGGAAAACAATATGTTCGTCGTCCCCAAAACCAAGAACTCAGCCCTCGCTATACTCTTAAGACCTTAAAACATGGTGGTGGCAATGTGATAGTTTGGGGCAGTTTTTTTATGGTGTGGGCCCGTTGCATAGAATTCAAGGGACAATTGATCAACACATGTACAAAGAAATGCTTGAAAACGTCATGTTGCCATATGCCGAGGAAAATCTCCCTTTGGTTTGGAAATTCCAACAAGACAATGACCCTAAGCACACCGCCAAAAGTGTTAAAATGTGGTTTAACGCCTAAAAGATTAATGTATTGGAGTGGCCCGCACAGTCACCAGACCTAAATCCGATAGAAAATTTGTGGGAGGAAGTTGACAGAAACATAAATCGGTCAACTGCAACAAATTTAGACCGACTTTGGATCGAAATAAAGGCTGCTTGGGACGCCATTACGCCTGAACGATGCCAAAAATTGATTTCGTCAATGGGCTGCCGTTGTCAAGCAGTTATTGACTCAAAAGGATACCCCACTAAATATTAATTTACCTCTAATAAAGTTTTCTCAACTATTTATACAAAGAACCTCCATGATTTTGGTAGCAAAAGGACGAAATAATAGTTTTGTACAGGGTGTGCTATTTAAATTGCCCCCTTATTCTGTACTTCTAAATCATTTATACGATTGTACTTTTTTTTTAACGAAGTTACTTTCTTTTCTTACTCAGTAATGTTATCTTCTAAAAGTGATATTTTATTTGGCTGAAAAAGTTTAGATCTCAAAAATTCAGATCTCTGAATTTTTGGAAAATGATTTTAGCGGATGCACCTAATTTTCCATGCATTTCAGCGGATGCACCTGATTTTCCATAAGTGACGGACGGGCCGAAGAAAAAAAACCATTGGGTTCTTAAAAAGATAAGGCGAAAAAAGCTCGACTTTCAAACCACACAATAGGCAATAATTGCCAATGCACATTTTTGCATTGCTTCGAAAAAACAAATCTAGAAGACAGAGCAGCTCTTAATAAAGCATTCAATGCATACTCTTCAAATAACGAACAAGACTCTTTCCTATCTTTTTACGACAAAGTAAGGGTTGAAGAGAACTTGATACTGAACATAAGTTGCACATTCTAATACCTTGTGCAATACCGTCTGCTGTGTCATTGCTAACTTTCTAACTCGACTTCATCTAACTTTCTCTCTAATAACCTATAAATATATATATATATATATATATATATATATATATATATAATATATATATATATATATATATATATATATATATACATATATATATATATAAATATATATATATATATATATATATATATATATATATATATATATATATATATATATATATATATATATATATATATATATATATATATACAAGGTGTTCGGGATAAATTTGACATATTTATAATTGATTATATTTTTTTGTAGATTAGAGGTATTATTACATACTAAAGGTCATTTAAAAGTTTGAACCCTTCTTCATTCATATACAAGATGTCAGAAAGGATGGATGACTGGAACCCACCTGAATCATGGAAGAGAATAACTTGCATCATGATGATTCGTGCCGGCCATCAAAATAAGGACATTATGACTGCTGCCCAATGCTCCCTGAACACAGTAAAAACAATCAGGTATGAACTAGAGACTTGCAATGGTGACTACGAGGATGTAGTAAGAAGAAAGATCCATAGCAGACGATCTGATTGCGTTCGTACAGCAGAATTCCTCGCAAGTCTGCAGGAACAGGTGTTGAAGAACCCTGGCATAGGAATTCGGGCTTTGTCACGTGAAATGAATGTTGCATCCTCTACTATGAAGCTTGCACTCAATGAAGACCTTCGCTACTACTCATACAAGCGCCAAAAAGGTCAGCTACTCACAGAAAAGGCCCGTGAAAAACGTTTGATAAACGCGAAGAAACTTCTAAACAAAGTGAAACATCCTGTTGAACCACAAACAATCTGGTTTTTTACCGATGAGAAAAACTTTTGTCAGGATCAAAAACACAACACGCAGAATAACAGCTGGCTTGCATGCAGTACAAAGGACATTCCTTGTGTAAAGCAGACTAAATTTCCCCAAACTGTGATGGTTTTCGGATGTGTATCCTCTGAAGGCGATGTGATGGCTCCGCATTTTTTCCAAGAGGGCCTCAGGTTGACTTCAGATGGCTACGTGGAGTTGCTGAACACTGTAGTCAAGCACTGGATAACAAGGGTAGCCAATTGTAGTCCGTATGTATGGCAGCAGGATTCAGCCCCTTGCCATACCTCTGTGAAAAGTCGAAAATGGTTGTCTGAAAATTTCTACGACTTCACCAGTCCAAATGTTTGGCCTCCAAACTCCCCAGACCTTAACCGCATGGATTTTTTTGTATGGGGCGCAGTCGAAAAAGACACCAATCGCACTTCCAGTAATACAAAAGCCCAGTTAGTGGATAAAATTAAAACAGTTTTTGAGGCCCTTCCCAGGGAGACTGTAGCATTAGCTTGTTCGAAATTCCGAAGCAGGACTGAAGCAGTGATCGATGCTAATGGTGGTTATTTTGAGTGAATTTTATTCATAGTATTGTAATTTACTATGCCTGTAATTTTTTTGTCATCTTATTAAATTTATTAGATACAAAGAAGATTTTCCTTTTTCTTTCGAAACTGTCAAATTTATCCCGATCACCCTGAATATATATATATATATATATATATATATATATATATATATATATATATATATATATATATATATATATTTATAAAATATAGTTTATATATATATATATATAAAATAATAAAAAACACTTATCTAACTTTTATCTTCGACTTGAAGTTTCACCATTGCTGGATCATCAGGAAGAGCTGGATCATCAAGGACTCTTCCTGATGATCCAGCAATGGTGAAACTTCAAGTCGAAGATAAAAGTTAGATAAGTGTTTTTTACTAATTTATTATTGCTCTGTTCTTTAAGAACATTGAGCACTCTATTTGTAAAATACACTAACATAATTTACATATATATATATATATATATATATATATATATATATATATATATATATATATATATATATATATATATATATATATATATATATTTATAAAATATAGTATATATATATATATATATACATATATATATATATATATATATATATATGATATATATATATATATATATATATATATATATATATATATATATATATATATATTAGGATATATATACATATATATATATATATATATATATATATATATATATATATATATATTAGTATATATATATATATATATATATATATATATATATATATATATATATATATATATACAGTGGCGGCACAACGGAAGGACAAATACAGCAGAAATTAAATCACTGCAACTTTTGTCCAAATAATTACTAGATGAAAGCGTCATAGCTACATTTATTGATCTCTGTAGTGTTGACACGTCAATATCTTTGCACTTCCTGTTTACCTTAGCAACAAGCACATGTTTTTTTAGATAGATTAATGAAACACATTGGAAAGTTGTTTATCATATTTTAAGCATAGGAAACAAGACAGTAGAGGTAAGTGATATGCCTTCATTGTGATAATAATGTCATCATTATTAATTGGTAAAAAATGTGTGTTCATTGTATTACCAATCACATATTGAGTCAGTATATACCATTTAAGGTCATCTAAAGCCCGATATGGTTACTGAGAACCAGCAGTTAAGTGTAACTATTGAGTTTTAAGGTATTCTCCACCAAGTTTTTTTACTTTAGCTAATTTTTTGTTTTTTATTAGCATCTGCTTCCATTTTGACAGCTTCACTATCAGTATTAATATTATTTTGTCTGTTTTAGTTTAATTTAATGATCTAATATCAGTATTTTTTGTTGTAGAAAAAATGGTAAAATATCGTCGCTTGTCCCAGGAAGAGCACCTCCGTGCTGTTTTCATGGCAGAAAATGGTGAAAATTATAGTAAAACTGCAACAATTCTTGGTTCTACTGCAAGCGGCATCAGGAAAATTGTTAAGAAATATCAGAATTCAGGTTCTACAGCAGACAAGTCACGTTCCGGAAGGCCAAAGAAGACGACGGCTCATACCGATAAGGTGCTGATCCGCATGTCACTTCAGGATCGTCGCCTGACTGCACCACAACTAAACCGGAGACTGTCGGAGAAACATGGAGTTAATTTGGCCTCCAGAACTGTGCGGAAAAGACTATAAAATGCCGGATTAAGAGGATGTGTGGCAACAAAGAAACCTTTGCTCTCTGTGAAGCATGGCGGTGGTAGCGTTATGATTTGGGGCTGCATGTCTGGACACGGGGTAGGGCAGTTGTATCGGTGCATTGGGTTCATAAACCAAGGCCAATATATTGGGGTGCTTCAGGACTCAATGTTACCATCTGCTGATACTCTGTTTAGACAAGGAAATTGATTTATCTTCCAGCATGACAATGCACCATGTCATAAAGCAAAGAAGGTAACCAATTTCCTTCGTCAAAATGAAGTGGACGTGCTCGACTGGCCTGCTCAGAGTCCAGACATGAATCCCTTCGAGAACTTATGGAGTGTCATGTCTAAGAGCATTGAGGGAAAGAAACCATCCAATTTGGATGACCTGTGGGTTACAAGGCGCGTGGATCAAAATCGATGAAAAAAAAAATTTGGTATGGTATCCACAATACCAAATTTTTTGGTATCCGATGTTATACCAAATTATGGTATTCGATGAAAAAAAAAATTTGGTATGGTATCCACCAGCTTTAAAAACACACCTCCAGTGCCGTCTTAACGCATAGGCTAGGTAGGCTGCAGCCTAGGGCCCCCGATTTTTAGGGACCCCCAAAATGTGTCTGGATTTTTTTTCAAATTTATATAAATAAAAAATTATATTTCTAAATTTTCTGAAGAAATCATAGTTTGGGGGCCCCTCGGGAATAATTTTTTTCTTGATAAAATTTTTTAAAATTATTTTTAGAAAAGTATCAGTTTTTCAGTTTGGGGGCCCCCTAGGGAATTTTTTTTTTCTTGATAAGCAAAAATACATGCATGCGTCCGAAAATAAACATAAATTTTCCGATAAGAAGTGTTAAATACAAGCACTTAAAATATCCCATTAGATTGAATTTGAAATTGCTGTGATCAACTTAAAACATCTGTTTTGAAAAAAAGTCATTTAACATGTCTAATCGGACTTATCAAAGTGGTGCTGCAATAAGGAAAAAAGCCGCTAAAGCAAAAGAAGACATTTCAAAATATCTTCCTTTGACATCATTTCTTTTGGTACAAAAGTCAAAGCCTGTTGTGTCTGAAAAATTTCGTAAGCATTGATAGTGCTTTGTTGCCAAATGAAACTCTAGAAATTCAACAGGAACTGGAACCAGAATAGGAGCCAGAACCAGAGCAGGAGCCAGAACCAGAGCAAGAGTCAGAACCAGCACAGGTGCCAGAACCAGTACAGGAGCCAGAACCAGCACAGGAGCCAGAATCAAATCAAATTAAAACTTATCCAAACGCAACAACAAAAACTACTCAAGAAACTGACCCAGCATTGTGGCATCAGTTATCCCAAGAAGCTCAATCATTTTGGATTTCTAATGGCCCGTCCATGTGCCAGAACAATGATGGGAGCTTCAAAAATTCGGAAAGGTTGAGTTGCGGACAAAAAAGGTACTTATCAAAATCTTGCTTTAGACGTGAACTACACAATGGCGAATTTGTCAATCGTGAATGGCTATTATACTCACCTTCAACAGGTTGTTTTTTGCTTTGCTTGTACCTTATTCTCCAGCAAACACTCTAATTTTTCCACAACTGGATTTGATGACTGGAAAAATGCCTTAAAATGTATATCTGGACACGAGAATGGTTCTGAACATCACAAAAATATGCTTACTTACTCCAGTCGGCAGAGAGAAAGCGGCCCGCTTGACTCTGTATTATTAAAACAGTTACATAACGAACAATTGTACTGGCAAAATGTGCTGAAAAGAATTGTTGCAGTTGTAAAGTTCTTGTCATCAAGAGGATTGCCATTTCGTGGAAACAATGAAACCATTGGTTCAGAGCAAAATGGTAATTATTTAGGAACTCTTGAGTTACTTAGCCAGTTTGACCCATTCCTACATGAACACATGAAAAAACATGGAAATTCTGGAAAAGGTAATACTTCATACCTCTCCGCCAATATCTGTGAGGAGTTTATATGCCTAATGGGAAATAAAGTTTTGAGCGAAATAATTTCTGAATTAAAAAAAGCAAAATACTACTCAATCAGCGTTGACTCAACTCCAGACTTGTCACATGTAGATCAATTAACTTTTACAGTTCGATATGTTAAAGACTTGGCACCAGTTGAGCGTTTTTTGCAATTTGTTCCCATTCACGGGCATGGAGCTGAACATTTAGAAACAGTGGTTTTGAATTTTTTACAAGAAAATGAAATTTCAATATCTGACTGTCGTGGGCAGTCATACGATAATGCATCAAATATGGCAGGACAGTACTCAGGCCTACAAAAGAGGATTAAAGACAAAAGTGAATCAGCATTGTTTATTCCTTGTGCTGGACATTCTTTAAATCTGGTTGGCAACAAGGCAGCTGGATGTTGTTTAGAAGCAATTATTTTTTTTGACTTTGTTCAATGCCTCTACAACTTTTTTTCTGCATCAACTCATCGTTGGCAAGTGCTTTTGTCTTTTGTTGGCAAAGGCAAAAAAATTGTCAAACAGCTTTCTGGAACTCGATGGTCAGCACGTGCAGATGCTGTGACTTGTCTGCATGACAGTTATGATGAGAATAAAAAAGCACTTGAATTTTTGATCAAGGACATAAGTCAGTCAAAAGAAACTCAAAATGATGCTCAAAATCTCATCACGAAAATAAACACTTTTGAGATTGTTTTTCTGACAATTTTCTGGAATGATATTCTTTGCCATTTTAATGAAACATCGAAGATTTTACAGAAAGAAAATTTAAACCTGGATGTTGCAGTTCGGATTCTAAAGTCATTGTTGCAATTCATTAAAGATTTGAGGAGTCAATTTGAGAATTACCAGGAAAAAGCCAAAATCTTGCTTCCAAACACTGACTACAGAGATTCTTCAAAAAGAACAAAAAAAAGAAGCCGACGTATGGCCTTCTTTGATGGTGAGGCTGAAGAATTGGAATTTCAGGGAAGTTATAAATTCAAAATTGAAACATACCTTCCTGTTATTGATTCACTAACATCAAATTTAGAAAAAAGAACATCAGCATATGAGAAGATCAATGACAATTTCGGATTTCTAGTAAACATTCAAACAATTGCCAATGTTGAACTAAAAGACCATTGTTCAAACCTAGCACAAATTTATAAGAAGGACATAAATGAAAATGAACTTTTTTTTGAGTGCCAGCAATTTAAATATTACATTTCAAAAGATAAACATTCATTTACAGAATTTTACTCAACATTAAAAAGAGACCACTTGGAATCAACTTTTCCAAATATTGAAATTTCCCTTAGAATTTTTCTGTCAATGATGGTCTCAAATTGCACTGGCGAGCGATCATTTTCAAAACTAAAACTTATAAAAAATACTTATAAAAAATGAACTCCGCTCAACCATGCTGCAAGAAAGATTGAACTGTTTGTCGTTAATGTCAATTGAATCAGATGTTCTTTTAACCATTGATTTTGATGATATTATTAAAGAATTTTCAAGAAAAAAATCACGTAAACGTCACATGTAAATTTTATCATTGCTTTAATAAATGTTTCCTATTTTAGTATTTGATTTAATTTTTTTACTAAGGAAAAAGGGGGCCCCCAAATTAAGTCTAGCCTAGGGCCCCCGATGGCCTTAAGACGGCCCTGCACACCTCATACGGCCTTGCCGTATGAGGTGTGTTTTTAAAGCTCGTGGATACCATACCAAATGTTAATAAAACAATGTTCATTTTACATATGTGTTCACTCTGTATGTAGTGTTCAATAATTTAGATAAGAAAACATACATCTCTTAAAATCTCTTTCGTTAGAACCTCTTAAATGTAAAAAATGCTAGATTCTGTCGGATTTGTCCCTACTTTGTGCCGCCACTGTATATATATAAAATATATATATATGAGTATATTAAAATAATTTAAATGAAAAAATACAACTTTATAATCAAACTTAAAGTTGCATGCCATTCAGCAATCATCAGCCATATTATTCCAACTTAAAATAAAAACTGCTATTTTACGTCTGATGATGGCCTCAACAATTTAGACCAAAATATCTATAAAAACTGGTTCGAAATATCACAAAAATGAAAAATTAGTTAGTCCAATACTGTTTTTGATGTTTTATTACTTATTATCAATTTACGTTTAATAAAATTGCGCTTAAAAACCGTTAAAAAGATATAAGTTTAGCGTTGCAACGACATCTGACGTCAAGTGTACGTGATCTGATATTTGCTCATCGCCGGAATCAAAGTGAGATTGTAAAATTTTTTTCCTATTCCAGCAAGCAGAAACTAATTCACTTTTTTTTGTTAAGTAGTAATCGAATATCAAAAGTCATATTAAAATTTTTTTCATCAATGCAAAGGTTACACTTTTTTTTAGATGGGTTATAAAATTGGCATCTTTTAATAACGCTCCACTTCATTATGTTAGTATGTTACTTGCGTCTTTATTTTTCCTTGTAAAGTTCTATATCATTCCTATACCTGGTTGCATTCAATGATTTAAGGTGGATTGCAAATCTGAGCTCAGAAATCCTTCAAGGTTATGGAAGGAGCTCTGCAAGGTGGCTTTTGCTGCCATCTTTGCTGCAAAAAGTCTCAGATAAAGATATTTGGTCAGAGATCCAATCAGGTGAAACAGCGGCTTAGTGGAACTTTGAAAAGTTTCACTAAGCCGATTATATATATATATATATATATATATATATATATATATATATATATATATATATATATATAATCTAATATATATAATCATACATATATATATATATAATTATATATATACATATATATGATTATATACAGTTGCGGACAAAACTACGTTAACGATTGCAGATAGTTTTTTGAAACAAAAGTTTCAACACCTTAAAAAAAGTTTTTTCTCTAATACTATATATGATTGGATAGAGCGTTTTTTGCTCTATAAGATTGTGTAAAGTGTATTCTTTAATAATACGTATAAAATCATACATGTATAAACGTTAAAATAATTTCGAAAATTTTGAGCGACAAAACCACGTGAACGATTTATAAAAGCGTCATTTTTGATGCAAATTATATTATATTCACATCGAAATCAGTGCTTTTAAAAATCGTTTATGTGGTTTTGGTATTCTAAGAACTTACAATCATTTAAATTTCTCAAGATTATTCTGTTTAACATCAAAAAATTAAACTATAATGGTTCGTCAAACTGATTCAAAAATTGAAAGCTTGGTTTTGCGTTTGCGCAAAGAAGAAAAATGGTCCATTGGGCAAATTGCAGCTCATGTGAAGATGTTAAAAGGTGGAATACATAAAATTATACACCGAGAAAAGAGCAAAAAGATCGTTAAGAAAGGTGGTCGTCCACGTATTACGGATAGGCGGTAATATTCCTTTAATTTTATTTTTTTTAATATTTAATCTTAATAATATTAATGTTAATGTTAATTTTAATGTTTAACATTTTATTTTTTAGTACTGATCGAAAAATTGTGCGAAAATCTCTTGAGAATTCACATTTGACAGCCCCTGAAATTCGTCTGCAAACAGGCATGGAAAACGTAAGCACACGAACGATTCAAAGGCGTTTAAACGAAGGAGGTCTTTATGGGCGCAGACCTGCAAAGAAACCATTCCTTAAGCCCAGGCACGTCAAAGATCGCCTACAGTTTGCTAAAGATCACTTAAACTGGACGGTTGAAAATTGGAAAACAGTTTTGTGGTCGGATGAAAGTAAATTTAACATGGTTTGCAGCGACGGTCGAGGTTATGTTAGGCGTCCAGTAGGTAAAAGATTTGCAAAAGAGTATACAATAGGAACTGTAAAACTTGGGGGTGGCAATATGATGGTTTGGGGGTGTTTCTCCTGGGCTGGAATTGGTCCGTTGTACCGTGTAAACAGTATAATGGACCAACTACAGTACCGGGAAATATTATCTAATCAAATGTTGCCACACGCTTTAGAAAAAATGCCTCACAATTGGGTTTATCAACATGATAATGACCCTAAACATACAGCTTTGACTGTAAAAAATTGGCTCATAAATAATAGCATAACGGTTTTGAAGTGGCCTGCCCAATCTCCCGACTTAAATCCAATCGAAAATTTATGGATTGAAGTTGAGCGACGCTTGGGAGGTCGCAAATTTCAAAAACCGGATGAACTTTTTCGAGCCGTACAGTATGAATGGGAGGCATTACCAAAACAGTTACTAAAAACTCTTGTAGAATCTATGCCAAGACGGTGCAAGGCCGTTATCGATTCTAAAGGCTATGCAACTAAATATTAATTTTTTTTTTTTCAGAATCTATTATTTGTTGATGTTAGTAAAATTATTCTTTTACGTTTGTATAATCGTTCACGTGGTTTTGTCGCGCAAAATATTTGATGCTTTTTGAACATTTAGATATGTTTAATTTTAAACAAATTATTAGAGAATACACTTTACACAGTCTTATAGAGCAAAAAACGCTCTATCCAACCATATATAGTATTAAACTATAAACTTATTTTAAGACATTGAAAATTTCAGTTTTGTCCGCAGCTGTATATTGATTTCCAGTTAATAAATATAGTTTATGTTTCCCTGTATTTAATGTAAATAATTTCTTTTAGACTAATCCGATGACATGATTGTTCATTATAGACTTGAATACAATTAAAAAATTGTTATGCTTTTTTAATTTGTAAACAAATGTGTGAATAAAAATGATTCGGTGAAAAGAAGAGCAGTACGAGTCCAATATTTTCATTTCGAAATAAGCAATCTTAAAGTTTTAAGATAATCACTGTTCAAGATTACTTTATGGCAAAAAAGAATAAAAGAAAGCTGGACTAGTACTGTAGTACATAAAGAGATCAACAAAAGTTAATTGAAATAATGAAAAAAAGTGCAAATAGCAAAAAAATGGACTAGAACTGTTTTCCTTTTTACCAGTTCAAGTATATTTTATATAACAAAGATATTAGGCCGTTTTTTCGAAACCGCAATCCGTTATAGTTAGTATTTTATCTATGAGAACGAAATTCTATACCAGTACCTAACATTTAAACTTTAAGTTACGCAAGTAATTAAACATCAAATTTTAGAGATTTCAATATCAAATTTTAGTATCAAATATTTTTTAGTATCAAATTTTACAGATTTACTTTTACTTAAAAATTCAAATGTAAGACTTTAAATTTTTTAAAAAAATTCGTTTTTATTTAAAATAAATAGAATATATTTTTTGGGGTATATCCTTATAAAGAATATAGTAATTACTATATTATTTCTTTAAAACTGTTAAAAAAGTTAAAACTGTTTAAAAGTACACCGCAAAACCCAAGATTCTAGGTTAAGAATTTTTGTTCTTATTTTAAGAACTTGATTCTTGTTTTAAGAACTTGATTCTTGTCTTAAGAACCTGATTCTTATTTTAAGAACTTGATTTTTATTTTGAGAACTTGATTCTTATTATAAGAACTTCATTCTTATTTAAGAATATTTCAATAAAAAACATTCCTAATTTTATAATATCATAATAGTATTAAAAAATTAGGAATAATAATAATAGGGCCGGGGCGATGAGGGTGGAGGGGGGGCGGGAGGAGAGTAGTTGTGGCAAATTCTAAAAATGAGGACCTTATTTATTAATTTTTTTTTTCAGTCGGCAAAAGCTGTTATGGCACCCCCCCACGTGACACCTACTCGCGCCCAATACATATATATATCAAAGACCCTATCTTTTAACAGGCATTCCTTAAAAAAATTATTAAATTTTGAATGGGACCCCTAAATTCAAAGAAAATAAAGCCACTAAATTTCCCCTCCTGTTGCCCCTCCTCAACTATCTGATAGACTCTGCGTTCATGATTTTATGAAATCAAATAGTCTAATTCATTTGATCGCCTTTAAAATTAAAATACCAACCAGAAGGAGTCATATACTACAAGAATTCTATAGAATTCGCATTTAATAAGTGCGATTTTTGTATCTGCGAGTCCGCAAAAATCTAATCTAGTATAAATGTGAATGTTGTGTAAGGGAAAAGTAGTTGCAAAATAATATGTATTAAGTAAGCAAAATAATATGTATTAAGTGCAAGCATAAGTGCAAACATGCATAACTACCATTTGGTTTAAGAGTTGTAAAGCTGTGCACTTTTCTTTATAATAGATGAATAGAACAAAAATGGATATACTGTTTAGCAAAGAATTTTTGTAGGCCAGTGCCGTGGCTAATGGGTTGTCCCCCCCTCAACTTATTAGGGCCCAAAAATCTCAAAAAATCATTATTTAGGCACGCTCGATTACGAGCGTTATGGTGCGCATATGCCAGAAATTTTTAGAATTTTCTGAGATTTTAAAATGGCTGCGGTTCTTAGCTTCATAATCTTTTTTTATATGGCAACTGTTTTTTTACTTTATTTTTATAAAAATTTATGTTGCAACTATATTATTGATCTAACTCAATAAACGTCTTTTTTTGTTAGTAAATAAATAAAATTAAGGCTATAAGAGAGTGAGCAATCCAAAATGTGGACTGTACATATTTTTTTAATTTAATAACATGGCATGTTATACAAAAGCATGTTTTACATAAGCATGTTACATACTTATTTAAAACATCTACACTTCTGGTTAATATATTGCTTTTGGAGGTTGTTGTTGTAATATTGGGTAATTTTTTTATTTTTTTGAAATAAATTTTGAGAATTTCTGACTGCACAAATTAAAAGTTGTTTTTTCATTATTATTATTATTTTCTTAGTGCATGATTTACTGTAAAAAATAAAATAAAAACATTTTATTAAAAAAAATAAAAATAAAAACATTTATATTATTAAAAACATTTAGAATGTTTTAAAAACATTCTGGTCAATATATTTTACGTTTTTGCGGATTTTTTAAAAAACGATTAATATGTAATTAAATTAATTATTTTTACTTTCTGACAACGTGACAAATGTTGGACGAAAGTCAAAAGAAAATGAAAGTGACGTATTTGTTGGTATAAGAATCACTTTTTTCCTTCCGTACTCCCAAATGCAACAATCTCTCTCTCTCTCTCTTTATATATATATATATATATATATATATATATATATATATATATATATATATATATATATATATATATATATATATATATATATATACACATTTAAACAACTTTAAAATGTATTCAACAAAATAGAGTGCTCAATGTTCTTAAAAGAACATAGCAATTTTCAATTAGTAAAAAATCACTTAACAAAAATTTTTTCATTTAACACTGTGTTTTATCAATAAAGACTCATCGGAAAAGATTTTGAGCCTTTGTTGATGAAACACAGTTTCATCAATAAACAAATGAAAAAAAACTTTTGTTAAGTGATATTCTACTAATATATATATATATATATATATATATATATATATATATATATATATATATATATATATATATATATATATATATATATATATATATCAGCCCTCAAAATTAGGGTCGGCATTCGGCAATGTCGACCTTACTGCTAAACTAAAAATGTCTGAGATCGACAAAAAATTGCTGACCTCGTTTCTGTTTTATGGTAGGACCTTTGTATCAATTTTTTCTTGCCGACCTCATTTTTCCTAATTCCGAGGGTTGATTTATCTATAATAGCAAAACTATGTAAGCATTTGCTAACTTTTTTCGTTTATCTAAATTGATATAGCTTTTTTACAAGAAACAAAGAATAATGAATGAAAAGATTGCTGCCCCATTCAAAATCCTCAGTCGATGTAGCAGCACTCCACTGCTAGTTAGGCTATTTGTCAGTCGATGTATGTACTGAAGCCCCCAGCAGCAGGCTATTTGAGTATGATGTCACACTGCTCACCTAAATTAGCATGTGTATATACAGTGACTCACAAAAGTGTTAAGTTTTTTAAACTATTTTAATAAAATTAGAAAATATTTGCAAATATTAATCATTAGAAAACAAATAATAAATCAGTTTAAAGATAATTTCAAGCTCTACAATTATAACAAAGACCAACAATACATTAAAATTCAAAAGGAAATAATTTAGTTTCAAATTTTATTAAAAACTTAACACTTATGCGGCTGACAATGAATAGCTTTAAAAACATATGATGCCTTATGTTTCTTATGTCATTTTGTTTAAATATATCAATTAATGTTATAAAATATGCGATATTATGAATTTTTATGAATTTATATTATACTTTAGTCTTTATTCGTAGGTATGTTTTATGTTTAACTTTTAATTTTAGATATGACCAAATTAACAAAAACCCAAAGACGAGATTTGATAGAAGATGTTAAAAATAGTTTATCTTTATCGACTCTTGCGAAAAAATATTGTATCAGTCGAGTTAGAGTGCTACAAATCAAAAAAGAGGAAAATTTAAACATGAAAAGCACTCTAAATAGTCGGCGGCGGTGTTTGACAAATAGGGACGAAAGGATGATAATGCGTGATATAATCACCGATAAGGCTACAACAGCAGTGGACATATTGAAAATACATCCAGAGATAGCTGTGTGTTCTGAGACGATTAGGCGAGCCTTGCGGAGGCAAGGCTTAACATCAGCATTAAAAGTGAAAAAGCCATCGTTATCTCAGAGGCATAAAAAAAATCGATTAGACTTCGCCAATCAGCATATTGACTGGACTATCAGTGATTGGCGACAAGTAGTATTCTCCGACGAGTCAAAGATTAATAGACATTGGTCCGATGGCAAGCAGTGGTGCTGGAAAAGAAATAAAAGAAGTTTGGATGATAATAGTGTTAGTGGAACTGTTAAGTTTGGTGGAGGGTCCATTATGATTTGTGGGTGTATCACCGCTGAGGGCCCAGGAAAAATTGAAGGCAATATGGATGCAGAACTATACTGTAACATTTTGGATGATGAGCTTCGTCAATCTTGTGCATATTATGATATTGATATTTCACGGATCGTATTCCAGCATGACAACGATCCAAAGCATACGTCCAAGAAAGTGAAGACATGGCTTATGGAAAATCAAATAAATGTTTTGCCATGGCCGGCACAATCACCGGATCTGAATCCGATCGAGAATATATGGGCATTATTAAAAAGAAGGCTTAATAAATATAAAGAACAGCCATCTGGAATGCTGGCCCTTTGGAATCGTGTTTCCGATGAATGGAATAGAATTTCAAAGGAGGAATGCCTTGCTGTGATAGATTCGATGCCTAAAAGGGTTCTGGAAGTCAAAAAAGCCAGAGGAGGATACACGAAATATTGACTGTATATTTGTTCATTGTCAGCCACATAAGTGTTAAGTTTTTAATAAAATTTGAAACTAAATTATTTCCTTTTGAATTTAAATGTATTGTTGGTCTTCTTTGTGATAATTGTAGAGCTTGAAATTATCTTTAAACTGATATATTATTTGTTTTCTTATGATTAATATTTGCAAATATTTTCTAATTTTATTAAAATAGTTTAAAAAACTTAACACTTTTGTGAGTCACTGTATATAGTAATATATATATATATATATATATATATATATATATATATATATATATATATATATATATATATATATATATATATATATGCATATATATATATATGTATATATATATGCATATATATATATATATAAATATATATATATATATATATATATATATATATATATATATATATATATATATATATATATATATACATATATATAGTAATATATATCAAAGTAAGGGTTTCTAACATTTTAAGATATGAAAAGATGTTAATGCAAAATTTTAGGAAGCCTTATATTGAACATAGATTTGAGTTTGTTAAATTTATTTTCAGATAAAATAAATCCTCATCATAACAGACAATGGAGAAGAGGCAACCGTTATGCGTGGCAAAATGATTATTTTCCGAAGTTTTTCATTTTCTGACGCCTTGATTGAACTTATTGGAATACACTATGTAATGGACATGGATTTGGACACTCATGTCATGACGCCATACACAATTTACATTATGTTTTACACTTACATTATATTCTATTTAAAGATAAAGGCTCAAGAGAAACTTGTTTGAGTCAGATGAGTAGCCTATGGGAAGAGTATTGCCACCACAAGCATTAACAATAACTGGACATTGCAAAGAACAACAAGTTTTATTCAACGATGTGAGTTGTTTAAATTTGTAAACACGTTTTGAATATTCTTTTTTTATACCATCCTAATTTCAAAATGTTTCATTGTTTTTTTAGAAAAAATACTCTTGTAATATTGATTTACAGTTCATTGAAAAAATTATTGAAACAAGAAAATAGAATCTTATTTTAAGCGAAAATGTGCTTCAAATAAGAAAAAAGTTCTTATTAATAAAAATAAATCTTAAAACAAGAAAAAAAAAATCTTTATTTGAGCTAAAATATTCTTGAAATAAGAACAAAATTCTTATTTTAAGAATATAAATAACTGAAACAAGAAAAAAAATTCTTATTCTGAGCAGAAATGTTCTTGAAACAAGAAAAAAAATCTTGTTTTAAGAATAAAAATTCTTGAAACAAGAAAATATTTTAACGTGGCGGAAGTCTTTTGTTTCTTGTTTTAAGACTTTTTTTGTTTAAAACAAGATTCGTGGATTTTGATGTGTAATCAAAAAATGATAAATACGAAAGCAAACTTGACGTATAAAAAAGTTTTGTGCCACAAAGTGAAGTCACTGCACAAATTTTTTTTGGCCTAACTTTTACATTAGCGTTTTATAGTCTATGGTTTAAATGGTCTAAGATCGTAGTTCTGCTACTTGTATAGCGTCAAGTACATTTTTATTTAAATAATTATTTAATTAAAATGTACTTGACGCTATACAAATTAAAATATTTTTACTATATTATTGTTTTTTCTATAAATAATAAGCAATATTAAAAATAAAATTTAAAATATATAACGCTATACGGGGAGGTCTTAAACTCCTAAATACGACACTGATAATTGCATACTAAACCACTGAGCTATTATTAATATGCTTTAAGGTTAAAAAAGCAAAAGATAACAAATAATAGGTATAGAAATGGAATATAAAAATATAAAAATGGTAAGTTTGGTAAAAATCCGTATTTTAAAGTATTGTGAAGCTAGGATATATTTATAATGAAAAAGTAAAAAGGTCCGTGTGTAATAGACTTACAAATATCAGCTAGTAATAGCAATAATATGTTAGTAATTTAGAAAATGTACTATCGCAAACAATTGCGCCTTGCGAATATGTAAGTAGCATATAATTATTAATTGGAACAATGAAGCTTTGTCCAGTTCGTTATCAACTTCCTCGTTTACCACCACTAATGAATGCAGCATTAGATGCAAAAAATGGCTGTTTTCTGCAGTATCAAAGTAACAGTTGTAGAAACCACCTTTTGCAATGATTATATGATGGTATAAGTAAATACAACATGTAGTCATCATATTATAATTTTAACTATTTAACATCTATGTGAATAAGTAATCCTCATTTGATTATAGGTATCCCACGAGTACGTAATACTTTGATGTAGTTGCTGCCATTTGCAGCAAATACCCTTACCTAAACAACTTCCCATCAATAAGTAGTTCTCTCTATCGGATAGGTATTTGTGTAAGTTATTACAGACAGATATGTATACTTTATATTTTATATATTTTATTTTTTAACAATTTCAATAGTTTTCTTTTTTTATCTTTATATTCTTCTATATATTGACAGCCAACGCTAATTGAAAATCTAATGAATAAGTTTAAGAAAGAGCGAGCCCCTTTAGCTTATTTAGATATTGTTGCTGAGCACAAAAAAAAACTTTATCAACAAGGTAGAAGGCCCGAAAGAAAAGATCATGCAGATGACCAATTATGTGCTAAAAAAGATAGAGATTTGTCAATAATGTTATCTTTTAAATATTTTATAAATGCTGCTTTTACATGCAACTAACTTGATATAACCAATAATAAATAAACCTAGTGTATCAGTATTTATTACCAAAATATATTTTAATAGTTAAAAGCTAAATACACTGCCTGTTGGTGAAGTTGAAACAACTGTTGCCGCACATCGCCGTGACATGAAAACAGTGTACAGTTAAAAGTATAAAAGTGTATAATTATATTTAAAATATAAGGCAATTTTTAAACCTTTTAAATCAAATTTGCATATTTATTTTTTTATTAAGATGATTATGTAATCGCAATATTTGCTGAAAATGATGACAATTTGAAGAAAGGTTTTTATAAAAGAGAGACAATGAACGGTTCGATGAAGAAATATAATGGGTATAAATATATTTATATATAAGGTTCTTCCAAAAAACCCTTTCAAACGTTTCTTTGAGGAACTTCTATGGGTGCTCCACCAGCGTCAACGCGAAGAACCCTTAAAGGTTCTTTGAAAAACTATTCGACTAAAGAGTGCAAATGATCATCTATTTATTAATGAAAATAATGATAGATTTGAATTTCATACTAATGATGTTATTCATCACATGTTTTGTTATAGTTAAAACTGCATTGTCAGTATCACATTCCTTTAACAACAGTTCAGTATATCGCACAAGGAATTTTTAATTTCAATACAATAAATCAACATCAAACTGAATATATATTAATGAAGGAGTTGTAAAATAGTATCCTTTAAAATGAAAAACATGTTATGCAGCAAGTGAGAAATAGAGATGCTCTGGCAATCGGGTTATCAAAAGAAAAAGGTTTGTTAAGATCACCTTTAATCAGAAAAGATATCTTAAAAAAAAATTTGGATTTTCAAAAACTTAAAAAATAAATTTTCAACAAAGTTTTGTAAGCGATCGATTGTCACATCTGTTAGACGGCCTCTACCAACAAGGCCTTTTCCTATTTTCTTTGAAGTTCGCAGTCGCGTTCCAACTACTTATTGATAATGACCAATACATTCTAGCTTATCAATTTCAGTATCAGAGTATGTATTTTTCAATATTCCAATTATCAGATATTCAATATTCCAATTATCAGAGTATATATATTCCAATTTTCAATATCAGAGTATGTATTTTTAACACTCATGTAACTTTTACTATCTCCATCACCTAAATATTGAACATATCGTAAATTGCGATTGTCAATAGAACGTTGAAAGACACATTTAGCTCACACTGTCTCCATACCCGTTGCAGAACCATGGTAATTATACTTGCAAACATGAGAATTTTTCCATTGTGCATAGCAGTTGGATCAGATTTTGGAGGCTTTGAGTTAAATTACAAACTTTACGGTATCTGGACATGACTTTAACATCTGAAACTTTGCCACTTACAGTAGAGATAGCAGTAATAACTCCGTTCAGCAACGAATATCCTCGTTTTTGCAATGATCCATCACAAGATACACAACTATTGGTTAATATCAAAGCTGAATTTTTCAATTTAACAGCAGCATTTATAATTGTTTTTTCGGCTACGTCTTAAAGAGCTTTTGAAATTACATTTATCAGTTTTTCAAAATTATTTTTATTCATTAGCTTCGGTAAATTCATAATGGTACAAAACTTTTTATGCCTGCATATCAATGACCCAATAATCGCATACAATAAATTATTAGTTTGTTGATATCAAATCCTTTTTTATTATAGTGAGAGTTTGAGGTGTAGAAATTTTGAAAATAGTTGCAACCTCTTTTCAGACACTTAAGATATAGTAAGGAAGATAAACCACGTCGTTGAGTAAATCTTTCACTTAGTGAGAGTGTGGAACAACCACACTCTGGACACAGAACAGAACTTAAAACAGACACTAAAACAGCAACGCTTATGATACGATAACCAGATATGGCAGATTTTAATTTATTGTCCGCAAATTGAAAGTTAACTTTCAGAGACACTATTAGTATTCAGAGAGTTGTGAACATTTCCCATAAATCTTTTTCTTTTATTAGGAGTTTGTGTACATCTCTTCAATCGAGAAACTTTTCCCATTTATAATAAAACTAACATTATAAAATCTCAAGAGAAATGTACCAAAATGTTAGTAAATTCTAGAAAAACGCATCAAGAAGTGGTTCAAGCTAATGCATTTCAAGTGTAACACAATTTTGGTTGATAAAAATATTTAAAACTAGAAAAAATTACTAAAAATTTTAAAGGGGGATAGCCTCTTAAATGAAGTTCTTTAAAAAATATAGCTACTTTATATATTAAACTTTTTTTCTTACTTTTGAAAATTGAATCTTTTTGCTTATATATATATGTGTGTGTGTGTGTGTGTGTGTGTGTGTGTGTGTGTGTGTGTGTGTGTGTGTGTGTGTGTGTGTGTGTGAATATATGTGTGTAAATAGAATCAAAATTGAGAATGATAACTTAATTCAAAATGTTGTTTCAATTTTTATGCTTAAAATATTTTTACTTACAAATTGTACTAAAGTCTTACAAACCTTATGACATAAACAATTTTTTTAATGTTTTATAACTTTTGCGTATTTTTCTTATGACAGTATTTACTGTAACCTTTATCGTAAACGAAATAAATGATAAAAGACAAGCACACACACATATTTATGTACACTCAAACATAAACTTAACAGCATGATTTATTTACTTTTCATCGTTTTCAGAAAGTATAGATAACCCTTTAAGAGAAAAAATAACTTGTCTTTCCAACAATGAAAATCCTGAAGCTAATAAAACTGTGAATGATTTGTTACTTTTGGGGCTTGAGACTGATGCGATTTAAAATATCTTAAAGAAGTTCTAACTACATTTATGCCTCCGTTTTAGTCTGCGTGTCGAACTGTTCCTGTTTCGGATCTATTATCTCCTTCTTTACTGATTTTGACCGTTAATAATATGTTATGCAGAACCTTTGATCACAACTCAAAAATCAAAAACTTAGAACCATCTTTATCAGGATCTTCGAATTAGGCACAAACATATTGTTAAATGGGACAACTTTCCACCTTAACTTTTAAGTGACATCAACAGTAATCGAAAGCCCTCCGAATTACATATATGAAAAATGTGACACATTAATAAGTGATGCTTTGGGCTATGATCAAAAGCCTAATCGAAATTGTTTACGGGATATAGCTTAAAAAAAAAGTTGCAAAGTTTGCTATTCTTTTTATGCTATATTAAAAATATTTTAAAAAATATAGCATTTTTAGGCAGATTTTTGTTAAATTGAAATAAAGTTTATACACAGTTAATAATATTCAAATATAATATAAAGTTTGCACAAGTTACAGGTTTTTAAAGCTCTTGAAAACTATAGCATTTTCTGATATGATATGAACTTCCATGTTATAAATATCCAGATGCATTTATGGACAAAATAAACGGCAAAGTAACCAGTAGTGGAGTTAAAACGTTAATGATAGAAAGATAATCAAGAAAAGAAAATTCTAATCGGAAAGTTCCCTTGTTATCAAGAGAATCTAAGAAAATGAAACTAAATATACATAATATACTAATTGTACTCAAATTTTTCCAGTGAACCTGTGGACTTACTAAAAGTCAAAATAAAAATTTTTAAATTCAACACAACTTAAAATTTAATTTATTTATAAATTTAACTATTTATTTCTAATTCAAATATTTTAGGAACAGCCACAGCAATTGTTCAGAAAATAACCTTAGCCAAAAAAGACATTGATAAGCTCATGGCGGACACTTTCTTTGCAATGCCATACAATAAATGATTAATTCCATTTCATAAAGTTTTGCTCCAAAGATTATTTTTAACGCAGTTGAAATATCTTATGGATTATATTTCAAATCTGATGAGTTTTTTATTTAAGGACAAGTTAACAAATGCAATCAAATCGATCAAACTTAAATTTCTTATACTTTGGATCCACGAGTAAAAAAAACGCAGCAAAGAAAGTTTTACTTTGGAGGCATTCAGCAAGCACTTTGTTGGGCATGGCTACCTTTACTTATAGCTTATTTAAGAGATACAGTTGAACATATAACTTTATCAGTAAATGTACGTTTCCAAAAGAAAAAAGTTTGTTTACAATGAATAAGAAATTTGAACACCTAATCTTTATCAGATTTTAGCCGCAATACCAGAAATGGAAGGTCGTTGCCTTAATTCTCATCCAACAATTTTTGTATAAGATAATTTTTACTAAAATCATTACAATAATTAAATAATCTATGATAACGAAAAAAAAAATCGCGCAAAAACCATTTAAAATGTCACCCGCATAAATGTAAACATGTTGTGAAGGATGTAAGAAATTTCATGAAAAGACGAAAATTGTGCATATGAAAATTAAAACAAAGTGAGTTATGAATGTAAGATAATATAAAATAAAAATTCCTTGATAATAGTAATAAAATGAAAATCAGCAGATAAATAATATATTAACAAATATTGTAATAAGACTAACCAAATACTAAAATAAAACCAGACAAATACACTTTAAAAATGTTCTTCAACATCTCTAAAGAATGATGTTCTACATTATCACCCAAAACCTTACTCTCACTTAATCTACTTTTTATTTATTGAAGAGTGCGTTGTAAGTGTTAACTGCAACAAATATAAAGAAGAAAGAAAAAAAGAGGGAATTTTACCGATAGTTACAACATTTGGAAAAGTTGGAAAACTTATCAATAAAATAATAAAAAAGCACTGAAATATTGTTGAACAGGATACTGATCTTAAAAATATATGGCCAACTCCACCTATTACGGGTGACAAAAACATTAGATCGATCAAGAAATTTGTGGTATCACCACTACATCGCCCTACAACACCACTATAGGAACATCATTTAACTGACAAATATTAAAGCCTATATCTTTGCAAAGTAACCAGCGCTCGAAATAGCGGCCGATCAACAATCAATGATCGGCTACTTTTAGAAAAATTGTAATTCAGAAAGTTAAAAATATTAAATTAACATCAAAATTATATTAAAATGAGTTATATTTTAAATTTAATTCATTTTAATTTAATAACAAACACCTTATTTAAATTCTAAATAAATAATTAAAAAAAAAAAGGCAAGTTATAATTTAATTCTAAATTAAATAAAAACGGCAAAACAAACGTTTTATTTAATTTCTAAATAAAATAATTAAAATAAAAACGGTAAAAACAAAACTTTATATTTTATTTTAAACGAACATCTTTAAATAAAACAATTTGTTAACAATTTGTTAGTTACACTTCGCTTTAATTTCAAAAAAACGTCTTCCCAACTACATAATTTTACTAAAATGTTTCCTTCGTTTTAATGCTTTTATTTTGATATTATTTGTTCTCAGGAAAACTTGATAAATGAAAAAAAACTTTACAACCCCATAGACAAAAAAATCTTCAATAATGATGGTTGAACAATTTTTACTACATATACAGTAAATACATAATAAAACTAAGAAAAAAATAAATCAATTTAAAAAAATTTGGGTTGCCAATTTTGTGGCAAAAAAATTCCGAAATGTTAGAGATGACACAGCATAATTTTGCATATAACTAGCTTGATGTTAAAGGGTTACAAGGAACCTCAAAAACTTCACAACTAACTTATTTATTAAGCCTGCTCTACCCCTTTTTTACTAAATTCTTCAAAAATTAGATAAAATGTCTCGACTAAGTTTGTTGTTGATACATTTGATGAAAAAAAAAATTTGGCAAATGTTTTTTTAAAATTCTGAAAAAAAAGCTGTGTCAGCAAAAATCATTAAAAGAGAATCAAATTTAGGACAAGACATTTATGACAAATTGTTCAAAATATTAAAAAATAGGAAAGTGCCACTTCAAAAAATATCTTTTGTTGTCACAGATGGCGCTCCTGCTATGATTTGAAGAATTTGAGGAGTTGTTACTTTGCTGAGAAATAGTGGTGAGTTTCCTAACAAATTTATGTCATATCACTGTGTGATACACCAGGAAGCACAGTGCGCTAAAGTTGCGACAATTGATGATGTAATGACAGCTGTAGTAAAAACAATCAATCATATACGTTCCAATGCACTCAAACGGCGTCAATTTCGTGCGCTAATGGAGCAAAATGAAGATGAACATGGTGATCTTCTTCATTCAGAGGTATATAGACAAAAAATAAATAATTTACCATTACAATCAAAAATAAACGTTTGTCTATTTTTTGCAGGTTAGGTGGCTATCAAGAGGATATATTCTTAACAGATTTTGGGAGTGTTTGGCAAGTGTACTGCCAATGGTAACTCAAAAATTTTCATGGTAACTCAAAAATTTTCATTCATTACAATGTCTATTGAAGAGTTTAAGTGTAAACTGGCTTTCCTTTGCGACATCACAGCACAATTCAATGTTCTGAATAAGAGATTACAAGGCCGCCGTGTGCTGGTTTGTGATTTGATCAACCACATCACTGTGATGAAGACAAAATTTAATTTGTACAAAACTCAATTTGCATTTGGTAGTTGTACTCATTTTCCTACTTTAAATGAATGTCAACCATCAAGGGAAATGCTATCGTCATTTTCATTAATAGTGACTGCTCTTTATGATCAATTTGAAAACAGATTTAATGAATTTGAAGACTTAAAAAAGCATATGGTTTTTTTGTGTTATCCATTTGACTTTGATATGAATGATATTAGTATTCTAAAGGACTTTGAAGAAGCTGATATTTTAAAAGCAGAGGATGAACTAATTAACTTTCAATTTGACGACGAGTTGAGGAGAAAGACACCAAAAAAAGATGAAGATGGCACTTTTGGTAAAAAATTTAATTATTTTCTGGCATGCTGTCATGAAGAAAAGTTTTCCAGTTCTTAAAAACATGCAAATAGACTTATCTGTATGTATGGCACTAGTTACCAATGCGAATTGGTATAATAATTGTAAAATAAAAATAATTATGACAATCTGACACTCATTTGAATGACCTTGTGCTAGCTGCAACAACAAAATACTCACTAAATTTTTAATTGTGTTTTATGTGTTTTTTTTCTTCAGTATGTATTTTGTATTAATACAATTATTAGTTCTATAATCTAATTCTATACTATTTTCTGTTATATAGGTAATAAAACCTATTTTATATATAATTTATTTATTGCTGTGGGCCGCAACTAAAACAAGAATTTTGCAAAAGGGCGCCTTTGGAAATATGGTGACGACCACTGCTATATACAGTCATAAATGAATTATTTTTATAATCGTTATAATTTTAATCAATGTTTTATTAAAAATTTTATTAACAGTATTTAGTACAGCGGTGAATCCAGAACGTTGTCTAAAAGGTAAGGGTAATCCAAAACAACTACAAATCCAACTTAAAAAAAAATGTCAGGTAATGAGCTTTATAAGTACATATATGTATTATTTGTATATACATGTAAATAAAAATATAAGTAAGAAAATGAAAACTTTTGTATGCATATTTCGTATATATTATTTTTTATTAGGATGTTACTTAATATAGTGTTAATGTTCCAAAATTGTGCTATAACATTTATAACATTTAAAATTTGGTTCCATACATTTTTAAAATTTGGTTTTAAACATTTTCAACATTTGTTCACTTAATATCTTTTTTTAAGATAGTTTCTAATAATTATGTATCTTTGTAAAATTAGTGATTGCAGTTAGTAATGCACTATTTATTATTTAATTAAGCTATCTTATAATAAAATTTTATCGTTTATGTTTGTATAAATAACGAATGTAAATAAATAATAGCCAACAAAAGTTTTAGTTTTATTATTTATAATTAATTGCATATACACTTTATGACAAATCTATAACAATTTTTATAACAAATTAAACTTATTTTTGAATATCTAGAACCAATAATACTAATATATACGGTATGTTGAAGGTTGGTCAAACCCAACACTAACTACTAAATTTAAATGAAGATAAAAAAAGATAGTTTAAATGCTGATCTTTTGTGTCCGAAAACTGATGCTGTTGTACTTCTAGTTAAATATATATTTATTTATAAAATAAACTAATGTTATTGCCTAATTTACAGTATAAAAAATACTTTGTATTTTTAGTATAAATACTTAATAGTTAACCTGTATTTACTATATGTATATATTTATGTATATATATATATATATATATAAAAACACTCAACTAATTTTTGATTTCTTCAACACTGTGTTTCCCCATCAGTAGGTTTATCAGGAAGAATGTCTAAACATAAAAAAGTTTTCAAATTAAAGAAAAATTATTTCACAGGAAGTTGGTAACTGTTATAACTTCCTGTGAAATAATTTTCCTATAAGCTGAAAACTTTTTTATGTATAGACATTCTTCCTGACGAACCTACTGATGGTGAAACACAGTGTCGAAGAAATCAAAAATTAGATGAGTATTTTTACTAATTAATTGTTGCTCTGTTCTCTTAGAACATTGAGCACTCTGTTTATAAAATACACTAAGATAATATATATATATATATATATATATATATATATATATATATATATATATATATATATATATATATATATATATATATATATATATATATATATATATATATATATATATGTAAATTATGTTAGTGCGTTTTACAAATAAAGTGCTTAATGTTCTTAAAGAACAGAGTACTAGTAAATTAGTAAAATTCCAAATTTCTCATTCCAAAGAAATTTATTTAATAATCACTTTCTGTAACTTCCCTTTAACAAAAAAATATAGTAATTAAAAACTTTTTTGTAATAATTTATAACATCCTGTAAAATATTTTTTCTATAAATTGAATTTTTTTTTTGAGATTTAGTAACTCTTCCTGATGATCCAGCAATGGTGAAACTTAAAGTTGCAGAAAAAAGTTAGATAAGTGTTTTTTAAAATTAGTAATACTAGTTAATGTAATCATGGAACAGCCATGAAGAGCAAATGAACAAATAAATTTAAATAAAAAATTGTGTTTAATATAGAATAAGCGTAAACATTTTGATGACAATAATGAAGATGTTGACGAAGTCTAGTTTTTTCACCAACATAAATTGAAAATCATTATTAAAGTCAAAAAGAACCTTTAGAGAATAAATAATACAATTAATGTAACATTAATGTAATTGAGGTAGTTGCAGGAGTTGTTAGCTTTAGACAAAAATTTGCGCGTCATTTTTATCACCAGGTAAATGTCTGACGTTAATTTTTTACATGTACACATTTTTTGTATGTATTTTAAAACTTAAAGCCACATTAGTATTATGATTTAGCAGAACAGTTTAGCTCTCTTTTTTATTTTAATTTAAATGCTAAGTTATTATGTTTTTAGCTGATGTTCAATGTAATTATAAAGATGCAGCAGAAAACAAAGTTAGAAATGCAATGCAGAAATGTTTAAAGTATGCTCCGTACAGACCGGTAGTAAATTTTAAAATGTCCGAACTTAATCTAAGTTTAAGAAATAGATAAATAAATCAAAATTTAGTTATTTATAGTTTGTCAAAGATTTCAAAATACGTTTTCACAAAATATAAACAGATTTAAGGAGGATTAAAAAAGATTTAAAATTTTTAAAGAAAAAGTTCGTTCAAAACCATCTAGCAGCAATGTCCAAACAACTTAATGAGACTATTGTTCGTAAAAAAATAACAATTCATTAACTGCGTGTGAAGTTAAATAAAAATAGTTTTAACTTGAAGTTAAAGCAACTTCAAAATAATAATCTTATATTAAAAACAACTAGGGTCAGACCAGAACCAGCTATATTCTCTAATAGCAATACTACAAAAGCAACTTGTTGACAAAAATGCAGAGATTCAAGTCCTGCAGAATGATATGTCGATATTAAAGGAGATATTGGAATTTATACAACAAATAAAATAAAACTCAAGATATTCCAAAATTTACTCATCAAGTATTAAGACGCTAATATATGATGTGCTTAGGTCATAAGCACATTCTACGGTGTGCCACTGCTGCTGAGAACACATAGGGTATCGTTTAGGGTACCACTTGGAGAACACATAGGGTATCGTTTCAGTGATATTCCACACTGCCCGACTGAATGCGCAAACTAGGTGCTATTTATAGGATATATATATAGGATGCGCAAACTAGGTGCTATTTTAGACATACAGACTGTTAAAGTAGCATTGCAAACTAAAGATCTTACTCTGGGTTTTCATACCACAACTTAAAAGGCTGCTCATGTAAAGGAAGAACAATTCACAACTTAGATAATATGCATGGTTGTGGCAATAGACCAACTTGCTGGAGGTACAGCTAATGATTATCAGAGTCACATAACACAGTTAATAGATTATCTTGCAGTTATAAAGTAACTCTACTTGCAAAAATACACAACAGTACGAAGTACTATTATCAGCAGTGTGTAACATCATGAGCGACAGAGTTGCCATAAACCATGCGACTGTAACAATGTTAAACAATTTGTGGTAGAAATCGCCAAATGAACTCAACTATCATCTTTACATATAAAACACAATGACCAATGCTTGAAAGTATTGGAAACCACACAAGGGAAACATTTTGACAAAGACTGTTGTCATTAACATTTTTGTTTAACTTAAACTCCGTTACAAGGATGGTAAAGATTTATATATATATATATATATAAATATATATATATATATATATATATATATATATATATATATATATATATATATATATATATAATGTATTCTACAAAATAGTGCTCAATGTTCTTAAAAGAACAGAGCAATTACAAATTAGTAGAAAATCACTCAAAAATTTTTCTTATCTACTAATTTATAAATATATGTACATATGTATATATATATATATATATATATATATATATATATATATATATATATATATATATATATATATATATATAAATATATATTTCCAAAGTTTCTCTTCAGCACCAAATGAGTAAATATTCTAATAAATAACACAATGAATAAACAAATGAATCATGTAAAAATGACAATTTCAATCTTGTTTCTTTTAACATTGTCGGTTCTTTTATCTTTTTAAAACATCTGTGACATTATTTTATTGCATTTTTATTGTATTTCTTATTATAAGGTCTCTATTATTCAACTTAATTTTACTAATTTGATTTAATCATTTTATTATATTTAAACTGAAGATGGCTATGATATAGTCGAAACGTGCATTTATTAAATAAATGATTTTAACAAAAATTGAAAAAATTGTCTTATTTAATGGAATATATATATATATATATATATATATATATATATATATATATATATATATATATATATATATATATATATATATATATATATATATATATATATACACACACACACACATATATACATATATTTATAAATTAGTAGATGAGAAAAAATTTTAAGTGATTTTCTACTAATTTATAATTAAATTAAAAAAAGGACACCGGTGTATATATCATTTTTTAATGAAAACCAAATGATTGTGAGGACGAAGATGCTGTTGAGTATGATATGAATAACAAATGAAGAATTGCTGCGATGCTACATGTTTCTTCAACAAGCGGGCCTTCGAAACGCGACGGTGCATAAATTGTGTTGAAGTTGGTCATTTCTATTTTCAAGAAAGCAAATATTCCAATAATAACAGAAAAGGCCTGTAAAAAAAATCATTGCACTGTCTGAAAAGAATTCAAAAATTCATAAAGTTCCGCTAAATCGTCGTTCATCATTGTCAACACTTGCCCAGCTTGAACAAATGTCTGAAGAACTCAGTTTGACATTTCCACTGAGGGTAAAAGATGCTAAAAAAAGCATGAAAAGTTTATAGAATCCATGAAGACAGACCGCGCAACATTTTATGGCTCCCATGACAAGAAATTGGTATTACAGTTATAGCGCAAAAAGACACGACTGCAAAAGTAAGAAGAAAGGAGACAGAGGCAGAAGAAGCAGCTACTGCTATCTGTACAATAGAGTTCACTAGCAACAGCAGCGAGAAAGTAGTGATGAAAGTAAATGTGATATCGATAGTGCTTTCAGATTTCTGAAAAGAAACAGGTTAAAACGTACCATCTAACCACTCGCACTGGAATACCTTAAAGCATTCTCAAATCTCCAGTAATTGTGACTTACACAACAAGAATGAGAATTTCTCCTGCACAATAGTCTGAGGCCATTATTGAAGAATAAGGAAGTAATGCTGGCAAACTTGCCACAAAATATGCCATAGCAGACAGGTTCCGGTTTAACCTAAACTGGATTATTCAATGCATATATATAGTTACTCTTATATTATAATATAATTTGGTTATATTAATTATCGCTTTTAATCAATGCTTAACTTAACGCTGCTCCTGCTGCTGATGTTACTCATTTGTGGGCGTTTATACGGTGTTTTATAAACAAGATTAAGCATGCTTGACCTTTCAATATTTTTCATATTTTTGACCAAGCGATAATATATTAGTTAATTAATAAAATCTGGTAATATGTGCTTAATCAGTATTAAGATCGCAAACTTTGCTGCATCAACTTTATTAGTAATAAGATCGATAACTTTTTAATTTGATGATTTCTATATTAAAGGATAAACCTTATATTTTTAAATGAGTACAGTAACTTATTTAATTCATGCATTTTAATAATAACACAATTTATGTCCTTTGTCAATTGTATTTGAAATATAATAATCTGTAATTTTTATTTTTGAAAAATAGAAATCGATGCTTTTTTCAAAGGTCAAAATTTCAAACTCTTGATAAAGTTAGTGTTAATCTCCAAAATCCTTGCATCTCAAACGGTCAACTCTATGTTGCATGTTAAAAAAAAAAAACATTTAATACCTTACTTTACAGAAATTAAAGAAAATCCGTTTACTTTTATAATAGAAAAAACCAGGTTGTTTGAACGTTTTTTTAAAAGTTGTTAAATATTTATTAGGAGGTATGCCATTAAACAAATAAGGTTGTATTTTATAAATGCTTCTTATTTAAATATGTTTTTAAATTTGTATATTTAGTTACAATTATGTGTTATTTATTGGGTGTTTATATGTGTTAAGGTTATATGGGTTTATATTTTATAAGTTCAATTCCCACCACGTCCCTGGTAGTACTGCGCTAAACTTGTTTCTCCGCGCAGCAGCCTTGTTCATCAAGGTTCGTGTTTCGGAGTTATAGAGTTGAGAGAGGGTTATAACCACAAGTAGCCTCCTCACCTGTAGTGGCCTTTATGGCCGGGGGGGGGGGGGGTTAAGAATTACAAAAAAAAAAAAAAAAAAAAAAAAAAAGTGCGTAAATATCATTTATATATAATATGTTTCTATGTTAATGATGTCTTATAATGTTATATGTTAATAGTTTCTAGGTGGTTATTATATTGTTTGGATGGTTTCATATTATTGTGACTTGGCTTAGTTTACAGCAAGAATGTTAACCTTGCTAGCCAAGTGATGTACTTTACTATAATGTGACTTGGCTTTGTTGAGAGCAAGAATACTGTCCGTTTTGAAAAAAACACATTATTAAATCTGTTTGTACTGTCACGATGTATTGTTATCATGAAACACATAATTAAATCAGTTTGTAGTTACGTAATTATAATATGCGTCATAAAAATATTCTTGAAAGAATGTGTTTCAAAGAAATGTTAAAACGATATATAGTTTTGTAATATCTATAATTATTTAAATATTCAAAATTTAGTGAAAAAAAATGCTTCATTAACTATTAATATACTGTTGCTTTTAAAGCAAAATTTTGTTGAAAAGATATTTACTTTGCTCCTTTGTTTTAACAATTAGCATTTTGTTAATTAAAAAAAATTAGTTTAAAAGATATAGACTGTTCATTTTATAAAACAATATATGCTTTTGATGATAAATAAGTTTTGTTAAAAAACCGATTTCCTATTTAATAATAGCACCTCCCTATTTAAAAACTCAAGAGTTTGTTTCCTTTAGTAAATATATTTAACTAAATTTTTTTTTATAAAGGTAAGTATATAAAGTTAAAGGTAAGTATATTAACACATTTTAAGCAGGTATTCTAATTACTTTTTAGACTGCTACTGATATCCAATTCGTTGATAAATCGCAAATCGTGCAACAATTTTAAAAACAAATATCATAGAAAATTTATTTTATAGCTTTAAAAAGTAAACTACCTCTTACTAAAATATATTGAAGTAAGGAATAAGTATAGAAAAGGTCGGTGGAAAAGATTTACCAAGACCCGTGTTTTACGGGTTGTGACAACTAGTAACTGTTAATACTGTAATAATAATTTTATCATTATATAAGGATTCCATCTGGAAAACGTACCAACGTAATTCAAGTCCGTAATTTAAAAAAACGAATAAAACTAAGCTACTGATAGTTGTCCATTAACAGAAATTATTCATATTTTTTTATCTATTTATAGGAAAAAAAACAACTTTGAAGTGGTCTTATATTTAAAGTGATAGATTTCAATGTGCAGACTGAAAATTAACTCAATAAAATTGTTTTTGTTAGTATTTTTATACGGTACAAGAATAAAATAAATTTTCTTTGAGGGTTTTATAAGTTGCTAAAGTGCTCAAAACTACTGAACTTTTTTAATGTTGTGTTTGATGTGAGATGAACTCTGTGAGATGAGTTGAGTAACTGTCTATTTGCTTAATTAAAGGAGTTTTTCCGTTAATTTAAACGGAAAAAATGAAATGCGGAAACCGTAAATTTTACAAAAAAATTTATTTTTACGAACTTTTCTATAGAATTTTACGGAAAAAAGAAACCATGGAAACCGGTAACTTACGTTAAATCTAAGGCGAATTTCTTTAAAGTACATGCAAAAGCAAAACGCAAAGGGAACCAATTTTACAATACTATTGACGAAGTAGCAGCTAACAACAACTAACTCAAAGGTTTGTATTTTTTTTTCATGTTTATATAGAAATAGTTTCTTATCATCGAATAAGTCAAAAATAGCTTGTTGTTAAGCTTGTAAAAATTATACTATATTGTTTTAATAACTTTTTTTGTGTATGTAATTAGGGTTAAGCTTTTACCATTATTCTACCATTTTACCGATTTTTTTTTTTTTACCAATTTACCGGTAAATTTTGATAGGTAAAAGGTAAAAATTAAGAAAAAAGCGTTTCAGGCTTTTTCTGCCATTTTAATTAAATACTCATATCAAAACAAACAAACTTTGAACTTTTTAATTAATTTTTCCATTACAAATGGCGTTCACGGGATCTACAACAGGAATGCGGTACCATCTTGGTCAAAAATATGGGATAAAAAAGCCCTAGGACAAGAAAGAAACAAGATAACCTGCGGCCAAAACAGCCCCCAAAATCTCAACATTTTTTCAGAGGGAGTCAATTGGTGAAGTTCCTTCAAAACTGGCAGCCTTGGACGGATTTAGTTTTAATGCTTTAACCAAAAGCACATTCATTCGGTCGGCAATGACAGAAAAAGGCTACGATTTCCCAAAACACCACAAACAAGCCATTCAGCTGGTGAAATACTGTTCTGCCAGTGTTAAAGCTGAGTTGAAAAATCAACTATCCAGAATGATGAAAAAATGTTTTTTCATCTGGATGAATACACATCTCTGAAAAACCAAAGATTTCTAAATATCAACATTCACCAACAGAACAAACACTGGAACCTTGGACTTGCACGTGTTTTCGGATCTTTCCAGAAAAAGCAGCAGAAATTGTCTCAGAGAGAGTAGAAGAATTTGGACTAACCTTGGCTGATTGCAATATTTGTTCTGTCACTGACAGGGCTTCAATGATGGTCAAGTTTGGAAAATTTTTTCCTACAGAACATCAAACTTGCTACACTCACGGGGTTTATCCGGCCGTTCAGGAAGTTTTTTACGAAAAAAATGAGAGCAACAATTTGGACGAGGAAAAAGTGGAGAGCGACAATGGCGAGGAGGAAGATTCAGATTCGGACAACGAAGAAAATTACAGATTCATTGATGACGAAATCAATGAAAGCATTTCTCTACCAAAATTCAAAGTTCATTTCCAGTCTGTCATCATCAAAGTTCGGAATATTGTCAAGTTGTTCAGCAAAAGTCACAAAAGATGTGCTCCAAGAAGAAGTTAAAAAACATCACGGCCGAGAAGTTGCTGTCATTATGGACTGTCGAACAAGATGGAACAACCTCTTGGCAGTGATTCAACAGTTTCTAAAAAATAATGAATAAATTAAATTGCAGACATTTCTCAAAGTCTCATTTGCACAGAGCAAGAGCTGGACATCTTGACCGATATTGTTGTCGCCCTTGAACCAGTCAAATTGGCAGCTGAAGCTCTTTGCAGGAAAAATGCCACTCTGTTGACAGCAGAGGGAATCTTCAAGATTCTGATCAATAAATTGAATCAGAAACTTGACACTTTGTGCTTCCATAAAGCCCATTTTTTGTTGAAAAATAAATCCTAAAAATTGCAGTTTTTGTGTTTTATTCATAGCTATGTCTAAATTATGTTAAGGAGTCAAAAAAGCGTGTTATTTCGTAAATATTTCTATTTTTTCAAATTTACCATTTTTTTTACCATATATCGGTAAATTCCTTTATTTTTACCAAATTACCGGTAAATTTAAAACCCTGTAAAGGCTCAACCCTATATGTTATGATAATGTATGTGATTAGCAACATTTTTACAGATACTAAGAAAAGTGCACTCTGTTACTACTTCTGTTTATGTTAACAGTACCTATGCAAAATCGGCAACATTCCACAGCTGCTGAAGTTTGCAAGCGACTTGTCCAGCTTTATCTGAAGCAATACCTACGTTAATCTTATCATATTAAAAGTTTTTAACTGAGGTCTTTATTTAATATTTTATGTTAAATTTATAAAATGCGTAAACTATATATTTATATCAACAATTTTTAGTATGGAACTTCTTAGTATTTTTTTTTAGCATGTTTCTTTAGCATGGAAAATCTTGCTAAAATTAAAAGTGATGGTATTACACAACCAATAATTGTTGCATAGGGTATAACTGGCAACATTATCCAATCGTTTGTCGTTGTAAAAAACGAAATTATTGAATCGCGTTGAATGGTTTCTACAGTTGATAAATGTTTTACAAATGATGACAAAAGCTACACCACATCGGATAGATTGAGTACGACCAAAGGGTAAGCCATCTTTGGCAGTTTTTGCATTTGTATGAGAACTTTGACAATGTTCCTATCTCAGAATGTGTACTTGATCTTTTTACTTTTTTAAAAGCACATTCAAGATATTTAACGCTCTTTTAATAAAGGAACATCAAAATTCTGAAATAGGAATATTGTCAAAAATGTTATACAAATGGCACACATCAACAAAATATTTCTATTTGATTAACGGAATGAATATCCACACAAATGTACAGTATAAATAGTAATATACACATAATAATGCTTGTATTATGATAACAAATTTAATTTGTCTTAATTATTGTAATCACCGCTACCTGCAAATTAAAACTAAATAACACAATTAATGAAATCATTTTGAATTCTATCAAAATAAATTTAAGTAACTTTAATCGAACACAGTTATAAATGTTGAGTGTAATGAGTAATATAGTATACTATAGATTTAAAAGCTGAAGTGAAGAGATACTTTACTGAACAAACAATAAAAGAATTCCTAAAATCAATTAACGCATTTAATTCAGTGAGTTTTTTCTGAATTTCAATCGCTGTTTCCTGATTTTGTTTAAGTGCATCAAGTCGACAAATGATTTGTAATTTTAGTCGGTCTAGCAATTAATGGTATGGTTTCCATTATTAAATGATCCTGTCGTATTGTTATTCATATTCATTAATTTTATATGTGTATGTACGTATACATAAATGCATACATACATACATAAAATATATAAATACAAGCAGAAATACATACATACACACATAAAGTAATGCAAATGGTCTCTGTTTAGAATTAGTTTTTTACCATTTCACAAATATAATAATACTTTTTACTATAATGTAAACAGTATTTTTGTGTATGAAGTATATTGATTGATTGAGTTTTTATTGACTTGATAAAAATTATTAGTAGACATGCTTTCTAAAAGATTATATTCATTATATTAATATTATAATATGATATCAAAATTTAACACGTATTTATAGTAAAATAATGTAAACTAATAAAGTGTTTTTAGTATGTATGTATGTATATATGTACATATTATTTATGTATATATATATATATATATATATATATATATATATATATATAGATATATATATATATATATATATATATAATTTTTATTATTATTTACGGATATTTTTTTTATTGTGCAAGAAAACTCGCAGAAAACTTAAAAAGTCTTTTCATTGAGAACCTTTAAAATATAAAATAAACTGTAAATTTAAAAAGCAATTCTATAAGCACACTTAAGCAATTTAAGGTCAACAGTAGTTTTAGTTTGAATTAAACAAAACAAAGTATTGTTTTTAATTTTAAGTTGTTATTATTGACTATTACCTGTTATTATTTAACTTGAACCTCACGTTGTTATTATTGACTACTATATTGTTAATATCTAACAAGCAATTGTTATAGTAATAGAAAATTAATATTACACGCACCCTGAGTGTTGTCCCGTCAAAATTGCAATAACTTTGAACTAAATTAAGTTAGACTCACTTGATTACCAACAAAAGCATGCCGTTGTGGTACTAAATTGAAATGCGTTTTTATCACGCTAGGCCCCTTTTAGTTAAAATGAACTTTTAATATATATAATATATATATATATATATATATATATATATATATATATATATATATATATATATATATATATATATATCAGTCAAATATTTTCAACTTAGTGTATTTAATCTTTTATGTATCATCCATACATCTCTGATTACTCTTTACGGCTTGCATTACGTAAGGTACACTTCTATAAAAATACTGATTTTTGAGTGTTTAAGGGGTCGTTCATAAAACACGTCACGTAATTATTGACCGTTTTATACATCCCCCGCGTGACAAAATTGCAACACATAAGAAGCAAGTTTTGTACAAAGCTTATTGAATCTTTTGTTTTTACATACTTAGAAGTGTAATCGTACGCGCAACGCATTATAGGATGTCCTGGTATAGTGTAGAAGTTAAACAACAACAAACTTAGTTGAAACTGTTTTCTGTATTATCTTGCGCTTTTCTACAATAGACAATTATCTTCATTATTTAGAAATGCCTTCATATTGCGTAGCGATAAACTGCACAAATAAGAGTGGAATAACTGACAAGAATGATTCATTTTTTCGTTTTCCAAAAGACAAATCAGTACTAAGTAGTCAATTGGAGTGCCAATAAAAGAAGTCCTTTGCCTTCAAAAACTAAAAAAAATACAAATTGAAAAAAATTTAGCATATTTGAAAATCCCAACATTCAAAACAATCAAGAAAGTATTGACATTACCAAGTATAAAAGAGTGCAAAATTGATTTCGTACATCTCGTGTTTCAATAAGCAGGTAACAAAAAAAATAAAACTATTTGAAAAAAAAAAAAAGCAAAAAAAAAACGTAAGTATCAATTGATCATATTTTAGATTTATCTAGAAACTTTCTTTGCAATGATCAGCAAAAGTTTTTTAGCAAGACAATTAAAATATCCCCCTCACCTAATTAAAGTGTAAGTAATAATCTTATGCAACATAACATTGATTTTGATGGAAATCTAGTCTCATAGCATCACATTCGTATGCTGTATGGGTAGACAAATGCAACCCTATCCGTCTTGCACCAAAATTGACTGATAGACATTTTAATGCTGGAGCATTTCTAAAAATGAAAGTCAATCTAGCCACACAAGTGTTTAGTCATCAGGTTGCTACAGCATTGTTTTTGTGTGTCACAGCAAATGTTTTACCATCAAATGCATTTCAATTTGTTGATAAAATTGATACTCTTTTTGATCTGATGAATTCAAGTAAGCTTCATGCAGATAAACTTCCTCGTTGTGCTATAACAGCAAAGGGAAATAACATTTTACTGTTAAGGGAACTCCAAACTTGGATTAAGAAATGGAAGTTTTGTGATGTAAAATCCCAATCCCAGATAGCTAGTCATTGGGGGATAAGATGTTACAATAAATAGAATACTTTCAGGAGCTTCTCTCAGAAGGGTTTCATTGTGTTAGCACTTCTCGCTTTAATCAAGATTGTTTAGAAAGTGTTTTTGGAACTATTTGAAGCAAAGGACAGTTAGACAATTTCAAGCAGCTTACTAGAACTCTTTATTGTTATTGTCAGTAGAAACTAGCAAATCTAACAGCAATTGTCTGACAGAAACAGATTTTAGTGTGGTATTAGATATTAATTCTTTATTTGAAAATGTACAAAAAAAAAAAAAAAAAAAAACAAAAAAAAAAAACAAAACAACTGATGAAGAATTTTTATTTTTTGCTGATAAAAAAAATTAATAATCCTTTGAACAGATTTCCTGTTACAATACTTATGAAAAAAATAATGTACAAGCACATACGGATTTCGCTAACTTGTTAATGAAAAAAGTTTGTCTGTGCCAACAGTGTGAGGTAGTGCTTTATCATGAATTAGTAGATACTACGATAGCTAGTAAACATGGTTTGGAAGTCAATAAACAAACATACAGTCAAAATTGTTCACCAATATATTGTTAGTATCATTGACTTGTTATATGGAAGCAGTATTCATGGAATTTATTGAAAAGTGGCTTGATACTGAAGACTTACCTTTTAGATTATCTTCTAAAATAATAGAAATCTGTACTTATGACTTTTTATTTAAATATCATGTTGAATAAGCTTTTTATTTACAAAAAATAAATAGTTCATATCTTTGTCATTAGGACAATTTTTTATTTTACTAAACTGTACAACGGTGATCTATGTCCACCAAATAAAAGAAGTGATAAAAAAATGAAACGTTTGCTACACAAATAATTTCTATTTTATAATATCGTATGAAAAATTATAAAAAGTATATGAAGTTATATAATTAAGTTCTTTGGTTTAAAAGTTCTTGGTTTTAAAGTTCCAACGATTTTAAAATTCTGTTTTAAAGTTCAAACGTTTTAAAAGTTTCTTAATATTTTTGATTTTTAACAATCAGTTAATTTCCTTATCATTAAATATAATTGTGATTTACTTTTTTTTATTTGTTTTATTTATGTATGTGGTTGATTATGTCAGTTTGAATCTGATAACTTTTTTTTGATATACATATTTTGATTTAAATTTACTGAGTGATAAAATATGTTGTCAAAAAAGTTTATTCAGACCGATTATTCAATAGTAAGCTAATTTGATGGTCCTCAAATTAAGTTTCAAAAAAAATTTAATACTACTATTATTATTATTATAAACAATCGTTCTTAAGTTTCAATAGGAAATTTTCCAAGTGTCAAACTGATAACTTTACGTACAAAATTTGAAACTAATCGACCACTTAGAACATTCAAAACAAAAAGCATCTTTAATCAAAAAGTTGTTTGTCATTTGTTTATGAATTGTTATACCACCCGGGCATCCCACAATTCTCGACAAAAAAAAATTACATATTTTACGCGAGTCGACAGGCCTCGCGTAAAAACATGTAATTTTATGCTCTTTATGGACGATCTAATATGTTCAAAGAATGTTTTTGAATTTTTTTCTTTTATTTAATAAAAGCGTCTTGTATTGTTTATTAACATAAAATTTTTAAAATAAAATTAAAGTTTTTAAACTGCATTTTTAAAAAGTTATAAAAAGTTGCTACCATTACAACACCTTAGTAACAGAACTAGAACCATTATTGAGCCCCTAAAATCTAATCCATTTTGACTTTTATACTTTAAGCTATAAAGGTATTTTAAGCTATACTAGTAATTCCATACTTTAGACATTTAAGCATTATAATCTCGGTCTTCCATAATAACAGGCCTTGACATCCCGCAATAAAGTTAATTAGCTGAAAGCTGATTAAATAATTGAAAGCCGATTAAATAGTTGAAAGCCGATACTGTGTTTACATTTTACATAACAACTCTAGACGAAAGTTTGCGTACGCTTTTTTTAAAAAACTTTTTAAATTCGATTCGTTTGTAAATTAGATAACGCAAGTTCAAGGCATAAAAGTTAAGATTGTAAGATAGTATTGTCGAACTAACGATAAGTTATTTTAATAGTTAAGATGGCTTTAAAATGTGGTATACCTCTTTGAAAGTCGAACTATCACAGAACTACAATCAAAATATCAATTTATAAATTCCCGAAGAATCCAGAGGATAGAAAATGATGGAGCAATGCTATCTCAAGAACAGGTTTTATTGTTACAGACTATACAGCAGTATGTCAAATGCATTAGCCATCTGTTTTAAAAAATATTCCGCCTAGTTGTTCACCTACGCCAGCAAGTAAAGATAGAAAAAACTCTAACTTCAAGCAGTTTTTGAAACATTATACCAGATGTTTTGATCAACTTTCTTTAAGAGGATGAACTTAAATTTGACAATATTCAATCATTGTTAAGTGATCATAACGATGCTATTGTTTTCAAACTTAATAAAAATTGTTTACACATATACACAATCTAAAATGTACAAACTTAGTTTTGCATTTTTCCTTTAAAAATTTTCGATGATTATTCATTTGTAGTTTGCCATTATGGCACAACTAATAACATTTTATCTTTAACTGTGAACAAATCAATGTTAATAAAAAGAAAATTAAATTTATTTGAAGCAGTTAGATTTTTAAAGAATAAAGAAAGTTCGCATCAGGCAAATATTTGAGCACCTTAATGCTATGAGAAAAATCAATAAAGGTGAAGTTTCATATATTCAAGATATTTATGTAAAGCATGAGTATTATTTTAGCAAAGAGGGGCTTTGTTTGGTCATATTTGAGCACCTTAATGCTATGAGAAAAATTAATAAAGGTGAAGTTTCATATATTCAAGAAATTTATGTAAAGCATGAGTATTATTTTAGCAAAGAGGGGCTTTGTTTGGTCATGCTGTGCCCTACCCTGAAAAATTAGTTAAATTGCCCTTAAACAATTTTATCATTTATGATTACATGTCTTTTTGGAGGTCCAGAATTAATATGTAAAGCTCAGCCTGTTACAAATCCTTCCCTTGAATTTCAGTTTGAACAACGTCATTAATGTCATCATTTTAATAAAATAAATAGTAAGACACCGGCAATAACTACTGATAGTAACCGTGTAAAACAGTTGATGGTAAACCATGGTTAACAACATTCCATGGTTAACAACAATTCCAACAAACCATGGTTAACAACATATCATTTAATTATATGCATCTCCTAAAATTTCAACGAAACAACTGGTTGACATGAAAGATTATCGAGTTTCAATTTTTACATGTAAACTATATATAAAAACTAAAAGCAATAGTCTTTTCAAACTCTCCAAACCATAATAATATCTCTAAACTTATAGCTAAATCAGTTTATCCGAAACCAATAATAGAGACAATCTATAAATTTTTTTCTGTTATACGTGAAGAAACAGTAACTGCCATAAGAATGCATCCAGATATTGAAAATAAAGCAAACTAAAAGCAAGAGTCTTTTCAAACTCTCCAAACTTGAAAAAATCTCCGTATTAAAAGTATTGTTTCTTTTTGGAATGTTGATAATGTCAGAGCAGCTGGTGCTGGTATTCGGATTGTAAATAAATTATGTTGAAAATTCCATTAAGTTGGTGAACAGTGATAACTGCTACGAGATATTGTTAAACTGTCAAATTTTATAAAACCTACAAGTAAGCGAGTAAGCAGCCTACGATAGATACCAGCGATGAAATAGCACATACATGATTGGCTTAATTAGATTATCTTAAAGTGTGTCTAATTAAGTTGGTTTTCAAAGGATCCACTTGAAAAAGTTTTTTCTAAGCTTCATCAGGGATCTGTAGGTACTTATTTATAAATATCAAATTTGAAATTGAAATTCATATTTAGCATACAAAATTGATATTACTAAGTTGACATTTCTGTAAATGGTGTATCAATGGTCATACTAGCGACATATGCTGTAGAGATGTTTGTACTGATGCAAAAGAACTACAGGAAAATATATATGATCTTAAAAGACTATAGTTTACATAGCCGGCTAAGTGTTCAAAAGCGAAATATAAATCTATGATAACACTTATGATTATTATACTAAATATGAAAGTTATCTGATTATCTAAATTATTATTTTTCAGTTTTAAATTTCGATCATCACCAGTTAGAATAAAAACCTCTTAAAAAAAAGAAAAGCTTAAATATAAAATTTGTTTCCTAAAATTTGTTCATAAAAGCTACTAGCATTGTTTTTACAAAATATTAGAGATTTTTAGATTTTTAATCGACGGCTTATTGTAAAATACTTATGCTACACTTGTTTAAATGATTTCAAAAGATTACATTTTATACCGTTGCTTTGAAAACAGGGCACAGTAGTAAACACTTTAAAATATAACATTTAATATAATATCTAGTTATATATTTAGATGGTAAGGATAAAGAGAGAAGATAAATGCGGATAAAGAGAGGAGAAAAATGTGAACAGTTAGTTTTAGGTGAATGACAAATATGTATGCTACAAAAATTCTTACTACAGACCAAAGCAGGCTTTGGGTTCAGAAAAATAAAGCTTGAAATAAATGCCAATGAAGGTGTCGCAATAAATTATTGAGAATTTACACAAGTTAAAAAAACTGGTGGTATTGATTTAATTGCTTGTTTGGAAAACTCTAGATATTTAGTACTATTGAATTATAGTCTTACTGCAAAAGAAATTAGGTTTAGTTTGGGCTTTATTAGACTGACACAAAAATATTTGTCAACTAAATCAATAAATGAGGATTTTAAAAAACGAATAATAATAATAATAATAATAATAATTTAAAACGAATGTTAATAAATTAGGACTTTAAAAAACAAAAATTTAAGTTATGGGAAGGAATGCATTTTGAACGAGTTAAAAAGTCGTATATAGATTTGGTTTAGTGTTAACAGTAATGAAAATTATGTTTTAGAACTCTAAAAGGCAATGTCAAATGTAAAGGTTCAAAAATAACTTTAAACAATAAAATCTTTTTTTAATGCAAACTTTACACAAGTTGGAGCTGCCAGAATATAAATCGCCAAATGCGAATTTGATATTACCTAGCTTGGAATCTAAAACAGACAAAATAAACGAGAGGGATCTATGTATGGTTTTAAAGATTTAAATACAAATAACATCCAATAGTGTTATGAAATAAATGTTTTACAAAACCCTGGTAAAATATTGGGACATATGCAGAAAAAAATGATAAATGGAAGAACATTTAGAATCACAGACTTTGCTGTTTGTCCAGTTGGAGAGACTTATTATTCTTGTGGATTGTTCAAACATACTGATAAAGGCATTCCGAGAGTTGCTAGATATTAAAAAAAGGTTCATTACACTGGAAGTGCAATTTTAAAAGAAAGTATCCTTTATAACACTAAGGATATCATTAAAAGCAATTACAATAATGTAATAAATTAATATGATTAATTTTGATGATGTTCTCTAGATACATATATGTATATATATTTATACGTTTAAATTTATATATATATGTGTGTATATATATATATATATATATATATATATATATATATATATATATATATATATATATATATATATATATATATATATATATATAAATATATATACATAAATATTTATATATACAAACATAAATATATATGCATATATATATAAAAACATATAAATATACAGGGTGTCCCAAAATAAACGCAAGATTTGAATTTGTTGCGATTTGTGCAGTAAAGTGTTGGCAACCCTAAAAACAAAAACACTTCGACAGCTGACAGTTTAGGGTTAGTAAAAATTAGAGCGTTTTATGATAGAACAGTTCGAAAATTTTATACAAAATTTGGTCGGAATAGTGTTTTAACTTCCTCAACTGTGAAGAGATAAATTGAAAAATTCAGGGAGACTGGATCCGTTAGAGACGTCAAACACACTGGTCGTCCAAAAACAAGCCGTTCAAATGTCAATATCGAAGCAGAGCGTGAGAGTGTCAGTGATAAGAGTTGCAAATTTCAAGAAGTTCTCTGCAGCGTATACTCACTTAAGATCTGTCTCAACGCTTATAAAATTCAATTAACACAACAACTAAAGCCTAATGACCATGCAAAGCAAAGAGAGTTCGTTGAATGGATTATTGAACATCAACAAATGGATGCTGATTTTTCGAGCAAAATTAACCTAAGCGATGATTTACTTTTTCACCTTGATGGCTTTGTTATTCGCAAAAATTGCCACTTTTGGGGTTCCGAGAACCCACATGTAATTGTCGAAATACAAATGCGTCCACAACGTGTTACTCTTTGGTGTGGATTTTGGGCTGAAGGCATAATTGGACCATACCTTTTTAAAAAATAAGAAGACTTGTCAAGCAGTGACTGTTACTCAATATCGCGACATGATAACACAGTTCTTTTTGCCAAAATTGGATGATATTGATGTGGCCAATATGAGGATTTAAAAAGATGGTGCCACATGGCATACAACCCGTGAAACAAGTTAATTACTGCATGAGACATTTCCAGGTCGTGTATTTTCTCGTTTTGGTGATCAGAATTGGCCCCCTAGATCGTGTGATTTAACACCACTAGATTTTTTCTTATGGGGTTATTAGAAATCACAGGTCTTATCACCAAGCTCACAACTACCCTTGCATTAAAAAAGGAGATTCAACGCTGCATCAACGAAATTCAGCAACATTTATGCAAAATGGTCATGGGAAGTTCGACAAAAGAGTGCGTATGTGCTTGCAAAGCCATGGAAGCCTTATGCCTGATGTGTTATTCCATAAAATAACCCAATCATATGTACTTTATGATTCAATAAAAAAATATTAATCAAAAGACTAAAAGCTACGTTTTTTATTTAATTCAAATCTTGCGTAAGTTTTAGGACACCCTTTATATATATACACACACATATATACATAAAAATAAATAAATAAATATATAAATGTACATATATATATACATGTACATATATATATTTATATAGATAAAAATGTATATAAACACACATATAGATGTATATATATTGGGGATATGACGTTTTTTCAACCCCATACTCCTGTACTCTACTTTGTTAAACTTTAACCTTAAAAGCGCAAAATGAACTAATATTTGAATATGTTTTAAATAAAGTTCACTGTCATCGAAAAATCGATTCTATTTTTAAATCGTTTTTTCAATGGCAGGATCAACTTTTTTCAAAAGATATGCAAAAAGTAGTTCATTTCTTGCTTTTTATGTTAAAGTTCATCAAACTACAGTACAGGAGGATGGGGTAGAAAAAAAGTCATAACCCTAACATAAATATATTTATATATGCGTGTATAAAAATTAAAAAAATATACATACATTTATATACATATAATTGACATGACGGACGGACCTGGTTTGGACGTCCAACCAGGTCCGTCCGTCCATTTGTAGAACATTTGTAAAAGTAATAATACTATTATATATTAAATATTGTGTATCTTTTTATTAATGGATGCTAATTATTGGTTATAAATGTGCTCTTATAAATAATTCATTAAAGTCAACGAATAATATCACATTTATGTGATTATATTGATTATATGAATATCACATTTATAACCAATGAAAATTGCGTCAGTATAAAGCTAATGTATCTTTTACTTAATAATTTATATTATTATTGCCATTTATTTTTTCTAAACTCCAGTCTACTGGACTATAAAAAATAATAGGTGACTATGATTTCTCTTGAGAGAATGTAGTCACTTTATATAAAAGTTGAGGAAAGGACTGTTTAAATGTGTGCTAGTTATTTTCTTATTTTACTTTTTAAGAATCAGTCGTAGGAGAAAGAATAGGAGTGCAGTTCTAAATCTATCCACACAACAATGTGAAAAGTTAGAACTACCAATAAAACAATCTCCGAATAATAATCATGTTTCACTTGCATTTACTTCATACAATGACGATCAATCTTCAAATTCACTACTGGAGCTTCATGATGACAGTAATGTCCAGATTGACCATACTTGTATTCAAAATGGTGAACACTATCAAAGTAGCTGTTCTGACTCAGAAAGTGATTATTGTAGTATTGTGACTGACAATTCTTTAAAAACACCAAAAAAATTGGGCTGGAAAACTTGAGTGTACAAGGCTATGTGTTAATGATATTTTAAACATACTAATATCTATTGGTCATGATTTGACAAAAGACAGTCGAACTTTGCTTCATACCAAAAAGCAAATTAAAATCAGACCATTAGGAGTCGGCAAGTATATTTATTATGAAATAAAATTAAGCATCAAAAAGGTTTTATCTGGAAGGACATAATTGAGGCTGATATCCGTTTAATTGTTAATGATGATGGTTAACCATTATTTAAATCAAGTTCAATGGAACTATGGCCAATACTTATTCAATTTGGAAATTTTGACCCTGTTGCTGTTGTACTTTGTGGTGGACATAAAAAACCACCAATAGAGGAATTTTTGAAATATTATGTAAATGAAATTATTTTACTTACATCCACAACCCAATTATAGTATTAAACCATCCAATTATTGTAATTATCAATTCAAATATTGTATTTAACAATAATACTTATTTTGTTTATCTTTTTGCTAAAAGCTGTGATGCACCAATCAGGGTTTTATTGAAAGGAATAGTTCAGCATACAGGATATTATGCTTGCGAGAGGTGTACAAAGAAGGATTTTGTTTTTAAAAATCGTGTGTGCTATAGTTATGCAGAGGAAAATATATTTATGAGAACCAATTACGCATTTCAATTCATTTTGATATAGTTTATCTGATTTATCAGGCAAACGCCATCAGACATCTATATCTTACTTTCTTCCGTTAGATAACATGATAAATGGTTTTGCTGTAGACTATATGCACATGGTATGCTTAGGGGTTACACGCAGAATTTTAAATTATTTCAAAGGACATTATAAAGGTATTTTTAATGGACGACTGTCAACACAACACAAATAATGCAAGTGTCACAAAATTTGTTACTGTTACGAAGAAAATTACCTTGCGAATTTATACGACAACCTTGGTCTTTAGTTGAGCTGGATAGTTGGAAATTAACTGAGTTGTGAAGCTTTCTTTTATATTATAGCATTGCGGTGTAAAAAGGCACATGTAATTCTAACACGTATAAAATTTTTTCTTGAATTATTTTGTAACCAATTCTCAGAAATATTATGGGAAATCATTTTGTGTGTACAATTACATGGACAACTTCACATTGCTGATGACGTTGAATTTATTAAACTACCACTTGATGCCATATCAGCCATTTTAGTTTAAAAATTTTCTTCAAAAAATAAAGCAGCTTGTTAATAGCAAAAAAATCTAGTACAGTTGACAAAAACGCTTAGTGAAATTTCTAAAGAAAAAAATGTTATTAGTACTAAAGTATCCGCTAAAGCTAAGGAGAGTTGTTTTTTAGAGCAAGGAGGAGTTGTTTATATTCCTAATAAACTCAAAGAGACGTTTTGGAAAGATTATTTAATTTATTTATAAACTCTAAGCAACTTTATGTTTATATGATCAAAGGAAACAATAAGCCTTTGAAATGTGTAAAAAAAGAAAACGAACTGTTGAGATAATGTTGTTGTTTCCTATATAAAAATGGAAACGTAATCGTATTATTGCAAAGTAATGCTACTGGACATTAGTCTTAAATAGTAAAAATAATAAAAGTTTAAAAATAGTTTAATTAATAAAAAGTTTTTTTATAACATTAAAACTATTTTAATCTGTAGTATTGAAAAATAAAAAGTTTTTTGTTCATTTTTATCAAGTTTTTGTTCTAAATATATTTGTCATTTTTTTATTTATAAAATAAATAAATTGAATATAAAAAATATTTAATTTATTTCTTTATTAAAATTTGTTACTAATAATCTAAAAAGTATTACTTTTTACATTTTTTTTCTTCTATGGAATTTATAATTTTATTTTTTGCATGTTTTGAACAATGACTTTCAAAAATTGAATTTTTCTTTTGACTCTTTATGCAGTATATAAGGATTCTGACTGATTTTTTAACCATAAATATTGGTCAGTGCATATTATCATGGACAATGAAAAACAAACTAGAACTATGTTTCCTTGTATTGGGTTAATCCATTCAAGAATTGTATATACTGGCCTCCAAAAGGTTAACCTCTGGGTGCATATATTGCTGATTGGTCTATAGCAGGAAGCGACTGGAATTGTTTGAAAGTTATCAAAACAATACTAGAATCTGGTACAAAAAATGAAGCAGATCAAATGATGAGAATGCCATCAACAACAGAATCTTCTGATTTCAAGGAAGATAAGAAGTGAGTAGCCTTGCTGAAGTCTTGTTGTTTAGTTGGGTCAAATCGTAATAGGAATCTGGTTTTAGAGAGAAAAAAGTTTTATTCTCTCATATTTGCTTCCTATGATAATAATCTAATTGTGCATTAAGTATTAAGAATATTGTATGTACAAAATAATTTCAGTCTTTTATAATACGATTTTAAAAATTTTTTTCCTTCCAAGAATACATCTAAATCCTTTGCATGCTAAGAGCATGCTACAGGTCTTGTTTCAAAAAAGAAACATTCAGGAGGACTTAAAAAATATTTTCCTGGATTTTGATTTAAGTTAATGTACTCCACTAAGGAAATCTGTAAAAAGGCTACTTGTAGTGATGCTTCCAGAAGTCTAAAGAAAAAAAAATTTTTTGAATCTGTGGCTTTTACTTAAAATATCTCTCGAAGCTCCCTTAAACTTAAAGATAGTGGGGCAAGCTTTGAAGAAATGACTAATAAACGTTGGTTTAATTTTTTTGTTTTTGGATTTAAATTAATTTTTTTCATTTATTATTTCTTGGTGGTCTATTAGAGGTCCAGTATGTGTCTTTGATAGAAGCAAGATCAATCCAAGAAAATCAAGCTTTGATCTTGGAAAAATTTGACAAACTTTTGGAGAGCGTTATACATCTTACACCCGAATGCTCTAAAGAAATAAAAAAATTAAACTCTTTTTTTGACTTTGATAAAGTCGAATTGAAACTAGAAGAAAAAAGTTATATGAAAATGAGGGTAAAAAAAACTTGAACAGCTTTATGAATGTTTGTTGTCAGTTGTCCCATTCTTTCCAGTACCATTGAATATTATATTGCAATTGGTTGATCACAATTCAAAATATGAAAAAAATAGCAATGCTTTTTGACTAAAACTTACAATACATAGTATATACAATATATATATTTTTTAATAGAAATTGCAGTTAAGGTCAATTGGTGGCAGGAGTGGGAGAAATTTAGTCAAAAATGGTTTAGATGTGATGTTTACAAGTTCTCTGCAGCAACAGTTTAACAAAGGTGGCCTAAAAGGCAAACTTGCTTTTGTTATAACAAATCATTACAAATGTTTTATAGGTAAAAATTATAATTAGTATAGAGTTCTTTATTTTATTTTTGTTTTTACCTGGACAACCCTCATGTGCTGGATTTATAACAATTAATTTTTTTAGTTCTTATTCTTAAATGTTCTAAAACATCTTGCTTTTTTTTTTACTTAAGCTACAAATGTTTGGCAGGAAGGCCTATTGTTTTAGTTGACTTTTTTATATAAAAGCTAAAAAATATTTTATTTGAAAAATAGTTTAAATTGTTTATATTGGAAGGTGTTGCTTTATAATATAAGGAAAGAAATTATTTGAAATAATGAGGTTTGTTAATTTAATGGTGTTGCATATAAGTTATTTTATTTACAAAAAAGTTATACTTTTTTTCATAAAAGCAATAGTTGATCCAGCGAAAGACGATTTCACTAAAAATTCTGTTGATTACCTTATTAGTGATTCATTAAATAGAGCTGTTAAAAAAGTAGATGTCCCAAACACAACCGAAGATGACCTCATTTAATTAAAAGATTATTCAATAATTCTTATTGTTTGTGATGTGTATGGTTGTTTTATTAAATTTTGTGGTAAAATTTAAATTTTCTGTATATGTGAATAAAGCAACTTGTTTTTTTTTGTTGATCATCATATGGGGTGTATAGTTTATAAATAGTAACACCAATGTCTTACATTTCCAAAAGTATTTATTTGTTGGTTAGGAGAAATATTCCTGGAAAAAATATGTTGATGGTATTTAATTTAATGTAATGATTAACTTTAAAGCCTTACATTTTGAAATGATTAGCATTTCAACCAGTTTTATTTACTTTTTATTGAACATGTACTTTTTATGTCTGATTTAGCTTAATAAAATCTGAATTCTCTACCATAAAGACGTTATTATCATAAATGTTGTAACATGGTAATGGTCCCCAAATAATGGACATTATTTCCTTTAATCATCTAGAATACCCAATCATCTAACTTAGAAAGAGCATGCTTAAATAAAGGTAAAACAGTAGTATCACATTGAATGTTTCATAAAAATTTTAATTTTTGTAGTAATGAAAATGTATGATTTTTTATCTGAACCGAAATTTGTTCTATAGGATTTTCGTATATCCTATAGGATATCGTCTTGTGGAATTAAATTTAAACACGCAATCAAAATTATCGTCTTATGGAAATAAATTTAATAAGGCACTCATTATACACAGTTAATGTAAATTTATTTACTTTATTTTCTGTCCGATTATCAAACAGTGTTTGATTTTAAAAACTTATATGATAATCATTTTTAAACTTTAATATTTTTTTATAGGATTAGTTGATCAATACAAACCTACGAATAGCACAATCACCGATAGTAATAGTAGTGCTCAATATATCAATTTATTTAAATTGTTTGTTTAGTTTATCTATCAATATGATACAAATATCAATCAGTAATAGCAGTGACCATCGATTAACAAAGTGCGAGGTATGGAATTTACACAAAACTGTATACGAAAAATTAACGTTAAAATTAAAACAACACTTGATAAATTTCTAATATATACACAGTCAACAAAATATCAAAATCTGAAGGAACTTATTTATTTATTTTGTATAATTTTTTGTTATTTCTGAATACATTTATTTTGCTTTATTTACGTGTTAATATTGTTTTTGTTTGGCAATTAGTTTAAGGAAAGTTATACTTCTTTCGATGCTCACATACGTACTCACTTATGTGAGTACGTACTTTGTATTAGTAGTATAGTATCGTAGTATAAGGTATCGTAGTTGAAATTTATACAGTAGGGTATACTACAGTGTATTTATTTGAAAATATTAAACAACTGTGGCATTTCTAATCAATACGTAGGTCAACTGAACGACCAAGTAGTCTAAATGGGACTTAAATAAGACGTCCATGTGACGTTCTTATGTTAGTTTGACGTCAAATGGAGGTCCATTGACATCATAATTTAGGTCCATATAAAGACCGTTTCGGACGGATGTTTAGTGTTACATTTGGTACGTCCACCGGACGTCTAATCGACGTCTGTAATAGACGTCCATTCGTCCAAAAAAGACGCCTTTCGAACGTCTATAAGACGTCCCATGCCCACTGGGTAAAAAGGCTTGTTAGTGAGTTCATTAAACAATGCAAAAGATGTATCGAATAATTAAAGAGAAAAGAAACTGCAAGTGGATTAGTGATTTTAGCCAGTACAGTAAATGATTTGAATCATAAGGATAAGGTGGATCTTGTTGATTTTCAAAGCTTTCCTAATAATAATTATAAGTTCATTTAACATTATTGAGAGCATTTGTGTAATTTCCATTTACTTAAACCATTGACCTCAAAATCTGCAGGAGAAGTTGCTCAATATTTTTTAAGCATTTTTTAATATGGTGCTCCGCATGTCTAGCTCTCTACTCTCTGACATAGTTTAATTTTGGTAATCGGAAGACCTAGTCATCCTTAGTCATAAGGCTCTGTTAAATGAAGTAATGCTACTTTAAAAGATTCTCTTATAGCTTGATTAGTTCAGTGAAATACGAACAATACGTTTCACGAAACAACGAAAATGGAGCCTAATAAAGCTCTTTATGGAATCAAACCAAAAATTGGATTGGGTAAAATCTTCATTAGAACTCCTCTAACGAATTCATCGAAGTATGGATTTATATGTATATATGAATACGTGTATATATATATAAATATATATATATATATATATATATATAATATATATATATATATATATATATATATATATATATATATATATATATATATGTGTATATATATATATACATACATACATATGTATATATATATATGTATATATATATATATATTTATATATAAAAGTTAGAATCAGGCTTCGGAAGCGATTGCTCTGAAATACTGACCACGGAAATAATATTCAGTTGCGAAAAAACGGCGAGAGTATTTAATCGTTTTGCGAAGATTTACGTTTATGTCCGTAAAACAAAAAATTTTGTTTTACGGACGTTTATGGAAACATACATAAATTTAAATTTTCTCAAAAACGGTCAGTGCTAAATAATGTCGTTCAAAAGGACATTTCCGATTTTACTAAAATCGCAGACCAAGAAAAATGTTAACGCATGCGTAATTTTCACGTATTTTAAAACGATATCAAAATTTAAAATTCACCTCGTGTTTATCTTATGGCAAGGCTGATTTTAGCCTAAAATACTTAAAACAAATTAAGCTTTTGTTGTTTGTTTTTGTTAGAAAGTTTGTTAAAACAGTAATATCCCACATAATACTAACCAATATAATAATACTCATAATATGATAATTTTAATAGTGTTACTTATTAATAATATTAGTATATTACTTATTAATAACCAATATTATTACTTTTTAATGTAGCTATCAATCAATGTCATCATCTGGTAAGAAATTTAAAATTTTGTGTCTATTTATTGGTCAATTATCTAATATTATAATGTTATTGCAATGTTAAGATCAACATATGTTTGTTTGACGAGAACATAAACGTTTGTATAAAAATAAAATAAAACTTATGATAACTCACAGTAATTTAATAAAATATAACTTCACAGTAATTTAAATTCTACAACGTGCTAAGTATTAATTGTAAATAAAAAATAACGAAATAATAATAATAAAGCAAAATTAAAATAAAAATGAGCAATGGCAAAGCAACGCCGGGTAAAAGTAACTAACAATAAATAAAAAAGAAACCAAAAATAACATCAAAATGAGCACTGGCGAAGCAAGGGCTGAAACGGCTGCCATCCATTGAACGGTGAGTAACACTTGCTTGTCGGCCGATGGTGGGCCATGCATGGAGCAAGCATGGCGAATTTGCTGAATACGGTTCTAATGTTGATCAATAAGCGCATTAAATAGTTAATTAGTAATAATAAACTTGCGCAAATATTAAGATGGCAGTATAACGCAACAAAAAGCAGTTGTTTTATTTTAGATTAAATAGCGTAAATTTTGTTTAGCGTCAACTGAAACTTTAAAAATTTGCATATATAATACAATCTATGCTCAGACACTGTAACGTTGTTCATTTAAGAATAAAAGGCATGGAGTTAACAATTAAGTTTCGAAAAATTAATCAAATAATTTTTTCACAAATATAGTCGTCCTTTTGTTTTATTATATATATATATATATATATATATATATATATATATATATATATATATATATATATATATATATATATATATATATATATATATATATATATATATATATATATATATATGTATATATATATATATATATATATATATATATATATATATATATATATATATATATATATATATGTATATATATATATATATATAGTCGTCCTTATGTTTTTTTTGTATATAAATTTAGTCCTCCAAAAGCGCTTACCGTTTCACTTTTCTTTTAAATTTTCTATTCTTGTCTGAAATGAACTTAGGGAACATAACGTCGTAACTAGCATTGGCTACTCATAGTTTTAACACCAAAATTTATTGTTGACATTACAAAAAACATCAATAGTATTGCTTATGCTAAAAGGAGCCCTAAATCTGTTGAAATAAAAATAATGCAAAGTTTTAACTTTCTCCAGTAAAAAGTATGTATCGAAGATACGCGGTATTATCCAATGCTAGTTACGCGGTTTTACACTATCCCCGTCGATAAGTTATTTGTTTACAAGTTCTTATTTTTAACACATTGAAATGAATAATATTTAAAATATATTTACTTCATTTTTAAGAAAAGTTAAATAACATTTCTTTACAAATTTAATCCGCCATTTGTAAAAAGGGCGAAAGCGGCTTTTCAAGATCTCACTTTTTGGATCGAAGTTAGACATCTAGATTTTGTAATATATTATTGCTTCGCATGATCTTAAAAAACATAACTTAAGGTGGTATAACACCAAATATTTTCTCAAAATCTTTAAAAAAATGAAATTTTTGATATTTGGCTCATTTGATAGACAATTTATTGTAGATTAATATTTAAAGTTAGTGGGCAATTTTTTTTTTTTGATATTGAGAAAAAGTAACTTTTAAAAAAAAAGTTTCATAGCAACGGCTTTAGCAACGCAAAACATCCATAAACACACCTGGATAATTTCTGATTTGTTCTGTAATTAATAAGTCATAAGCTTAAATAAGTTTTTATAGTGGTTTTACATTATTACTTTCTCAAAGTAAATTGTAAATAAAATTGCTAATTGCTGCTTAATTTGTTGAATAAATAATATTCTCACTGATTAAAAAAATATTTGTTCTGAATAAAAGACTTAGGTTCTGTTAACTTATTAGCCTTAAAATGGTCAGATCCTATGCTAGAAGGAAAAAAAGACATCACCAAGGCATTAATCGTTACGACAAAGCACAAAAAATTCAATTATAGAGATCAAAAAAGCAGAATGTATTGGGCACATCCGTAAAAAGATAGGAAGTCGTGGTCGTGCACTGCGTCAACGTCGACGTGGAAAAAAGTTTTGTGATGGAAAACCTGTAGCAGGAAATGGGAGGTTAACCAATAAAGCACTTAACCTTTTACAAAATTATTTTGGAATGGCTATTAGACAAAATTTAGGTAATATATATCAAATGAAAAAGGCTGTATGGGCAGTACTTTTTCACAACTCTGATATTAAAGACATGAGTATACGTCATCAATTTTGCCCACAAACTATTGCCAGCTGGTGTAAATGGCAACGTGATCATATAAGTGGACAAAAAACATATAAACCCAAGCTAAACTTGCCATTAGCATTAAAAAGTATTCTTGTCCCTGTATTCAAAGACTTAAGCAATGAAGAACTACTTAAAAAGTGCCTACACGGTCTTACACAAAACAATAATGAAGCAATAATTAAATGCTATAATCTGGAAACGATGCCCCAAACATATTTTTGTAAATAGAAATATTATTGAAATGTCAGTAAATTCTGCAATTATTAATTTTAATGAAGGTACCCATGGAATTATTGATGTTTTAAAAAATTTGGGAATACGTATTGGACGTTTTACTCATATGGGATTGATTAACCGTGATAAATGCAGAATTAAAAAATGTACAATCAAGTCTTCACTTACTGCAAAATCCCAACGACAGAAGTTGTGCCACCAAAAAAAAGGGTTTAATGATAAGGAAGCTCAATTAGAACCATGCCAAGCTTATTCTGCTGGATTTTATTGGTTTTTCATACTTTATAGTTTACTTCTTTTGTCATCAAATCTTCTTTTGCGTTTTTCGCTGTTTTTGATTTTTGTGAAACATGGTGTTATTGAAAACATGATATCTTGTGAAGTAGTAATGCAAATCACTTTAAATTTTCAGGAAATGTTTATTATACTATGTTGTAAGGAATGACATTTTAAAATTCAAAAATTATTCTCCCATCCCTTTATTTATAAGTTTTTAGGCCTAAAAAAATTTTTTTTTTAATGTTCTATAGAAGAACTGCAATAGTTGTTGATGTAGCCAAATAATCTAAAAATCCCTATGTCAATACCTTAGTTTACATGTCTAAAACATGTGCAAAAAACTTCATAGGCTATGCATTAATATATTTCAAGATATTGTGTTTTGAATAGACTCATCAAAAAGACGGTTTTTTGATATAAACGAGGCAAAATAAGCGAGACAAAATAAAGTTAAGTATAAAAAAGCATTTTCAATTTATACATTTTGTATTAATATCAAATCGATTATTTTTTTTCAAGTTTTAAAGAATTTAGAATATTTGGTGGTGTACCACCTTAAAACCCAAACTTCTTTATTGTTTCATAAAAGTTAGGGAAGAGTTATCATGGTATCATAAATCTTTTCTAAAGAGCTTGGACTTAAAGTCTTGAAAAATTTTTATTTATGAGCTAATGTGGGATTTTGTCGAACTAAGCCTTAACAATCTATTGTAATTCTTTTTTAAAAATCGGCCCATTTTTGTAACAAAATATTATTTCTAAAAATCATATATCTTCGATGCTGTAAATGAACATTCTCGGGTTGTCAAAGCAAATTATTTGAATAAATATTTTATCCATTCTCAAAAATTAAATGGATGGCAGCAAAAAAAACAAACACTATTTCTATTATAAAATGAGTCATTTCTCAATCGCAAATCCTTAATTCTCTGACCGTCTAGTTAACAAATAATAGAACCCTTTTAGTTAAAACGAACCAATTTCCAAGGTTTGCTATAAACCTCGTATTCAGATTAAGGCCAACTCTGGTTTAATTTTTGTAAGAAAAAAACAGGTCATAAATGAGTAGTTAAACAAGATTACGACCAAAGATTATTTTGTTCTAAATATTTTTTGCATTTGATATCTGGTCAGGAAAATAAAACCCACGTCGCTCTCACTTTGTTGACTGAATTTACTATTTTATTATTTACAGATTAAAAACTTTTACACAAAATTCCATGTATTTATGTTCAACTAATTTAACATTCACGTTATAACTACTAATAAATAAATTGCTAGAGCAAATTAGACAAAACACTGGAGCGATGGTGCAGCACGGGACTGTGATTTATACGTAAACTTGCAGGTCATGGCGCCAATAATGACTGTTAGCTAAAAATAAACAATTAAATTTTTATTGTACAATATATATTGAGACACTATAAGTCGATCATAGCATAGTTTCAAGTGCTTAATACAAGTTTATAAACTTATTTTTTAAAATTTTTACCGAACACCGAACTCTTTTACGTCACAATATTTATTAATCTTTATTTGGTATAAACAAAGAGACTGTATCCCTGAACTCGAACTGATCAAAACTTTAGGCAAAAATGAGCTTTTTGTAGCATTACGGAACAGGTAATACTACTCATTATAGTATAAAGCTTGCACATTACATCTCATAGAAATTAGTGTAACAGCAGTTATAAAATATAGAGGTAATTCATTCCATCTTCCGTTTATTTGAACTAAAAAGAAATACAACCCCTAGTTGGATTTGAAAAATAATTTCCACTCCTTACATTATAAGTAATATTACCTTACCCTCTTTCATTGCTACTTGACTATGTATTAAGCATTTGAGAATACCACTTCAAATATAAACAAATCTTAAAAAAAAACTTACTTAAAAAGGTTTGCTATATTCATTTCCAATAACAAAAATTGGATTGCTGGTATTATTAACCAAGCTATATGCATTTCCGATAACAATAACTGGATTGCTGGTATCATGACCAAGCTATATGCATTTCCAGTAACAACAATTGGATTGCTGGTATCATGACCAAGCTATATGCATTTCCAATAACAAAAATTGGATTGCTGGTATCATCACCAAGCTAAATGCATTTCCAATAACAACAATCGGATTGCTGGTATCATCACCAAGCTATATGGATTTCCAATAACAGCTGTTATTATTTCATAGGTTTATGCATCATATTAACAGCAATTGAAATGTCAGAATGCAGCAATATCATTTAATTTCAATTCAGTGATAAAGAAGAAACATAGAATACTAAAACATACCGAATGTAATAAAATTTAATAAGTAGTGAAAATGTAAAACTTTTTATAAATAAACAATATACCGCGAATATTTCAAATTAAAATAGAGATTTTGAAAGTATAACCTGCAACAACGAAAATGTATATGCAAAAATAATGCTCCATACCTATCATCATATATATAATAACCTTGTAACAATATAACTTCAACAACTATAACTAAAACAGTTGTAATCAACTATATCTTCAACAGTTTAATATATCAGATTACCTTAACAACTTGTGACATTTTTAACTGATCAAACCTTAGGTTTTTGTTGTGTACATCTGGCAATTTTGTTGTGTACATCTGGCAGTTCCATAAAATATCTTCCTTTTCATATGCACACTGTGGAATATTTTGACATTCACGATGAAACCATTTTTTACATGTAGAGCATTGAGCCATTTGCTTGCAAAAGCAAATCCATTAGTTGTTATAAATAAAAAGTTATAAATGGAACAATTGATTCTAATTATAACTTCATATGTATACTAACAAAAATTATAGTGAAACAATCATTTATAACATTATGCAAAGCTAATACGGTCACCCTAACCTACTAAAATTAGAGAAAATAAAATGAATTATTTATCAATCGATTTTATATCAAAGTTTTTCTTCTACAAGCTAGACTGACATCGCAACAACTAAGGAGCCTCACCAACTCCAAGTTTAACATCATGTTTAAAACATTATTTGAAAAATTGGTACATACCTATTAAAAATTTGTTCATCTTCAAGGATCCAAAACATGCGACAAGAACAATGTAGAGGAATATGGAAACTTTTTGCTACACATCTCCTAAACACAGAATTGGTAATGGCAGTTGGGAAGACATCTAACCGGTTGTTTAGTATACAGGTAAGAAGATGAATCCTCATTTTACTTTGCTCAAACATAAGCGTACTTGGTGGTATCTTGTTTGCTTCAAGTACCTGTCGAGCCCACGCAATAGCATAGAGACCACAATCTACACCATTTGTTTGCTGTTGAATTGGTAGAACTTTAATAACAATTTTTTTTTGTTGGCAGTGTAAGATAGAGCATACTTGCCTTTTTGTCTCAATACTTATTGAACCCTGAAAAAGACTGTCAAAAATATATATCTCCCCAGGCTTGCAATCATATGTGGTAACGCAAACCCAATGTAGATTTCCATCATGAAGAATTTGTAGAAATGGATTGCTTGGACATATATCAAAAGACATAACCTTTCCTTTAATGGGATCTTGCAGACCAATATTAATGTTAAACTGAATTGACATCATTTGTTGAAAAAAGTGAATGACATTGTCATTAAGCATTTTCCCTTTTCCTATGTCATTCATTTCTGAATCTCCAATCAATGAGCATTTTAGATCACTAATAGAGTGCAAATCCCTTATAAGATGGAAATTATCTTTAACTATGTTGGCTTCATCAAACTCTTGACAAATATCCAATAATACTATTTGTTCTTGACATACACTACTTTCAATTTTTATCAACTCATTGGGTACTGTAAACATTTCACAATTTTCATCAAGTATGTGATTAGTTAAAATTTCAGTCATACAAGATTTATTCTTTTCTTTGGAGATGACGTCAATATTTGAAGCTGCCTTGAACATGTCATATTTTACACCAACTCTTTTTGGCATTTTTCTTTTGTGTTGAACAGAAAAATTAACAAGATGTGGTAAATTTGTATCTGACTTGATCCAGGTTTCTGGTTTTTTATCTGGAAGCAGAATAACCACTTGCTCTATTTTAAGAGTTTCTTCAAAGCTTGCTTTAAGTTTATAAAGCTCATTAAACAAATTGTCTGTTGCTATATGAGAGTCACATAAATGTGTCAAATTTATTATTGCATTTAGAAGCTCACGACATGCTGCTGGTGTGTGTCTTACCTGTGGGAGACTATGGGGTATATTTTGATCAAGATTTTAGACTTTCCTATTTATAGAACAAATACTGTGTATTGCCTGATTATGTTCAGGTGGCACAGATTCATGCAGTTGTTTGACATCTTCAAGACTATTCATTTTTAGTGATTTATTGTTTGAAGCCAAATCTGAAAAAATATTTTCATCTGGCAATGCGTCAAGCACAAAATATGCTGAATCTCTATAAGAGGAACCAAAATCAGACCACGAAAGATTTTCTTTAATAAAAATGGCAAAAAAATGCTTGCACGGATATGCACTATATAACCAAGCTGAACATGAACAACTTAGCAAATTTTTTGCATCACCAAGATAGCATTGGTAAGTTTCTCTACTATTACTCTGAAATGAAGCAACATTGTATAATCTGTCTGTTATTGCGCTAACTCTGACTAAATCCATGCTAATTACCTTGTCTATCGTTTTCATACAATGTTTTACTAAAGGTTGTGGACGATTTGTCAAATATGCTGGAATGTTATCCTTATATTTTCTGTAAGATGAATGCGCTCTCCTATTTTTATCAACATAGCTAAAAGAAAAGAAATTGTCTAGTTAGCCCAGATTTGAACTAATTTAGTTTAACAATACAATAATGGTAACAACAATATTATTTTTGAATGTTTGAAATAAACATAAAATTACTGTTATTTACTTTTGTAATCAGCAGTACTTTTATATAAGTGGCTGTGGCATAATTAACATAAAATAACTAACTTTTCGTAATTGTGAGGAAGAAATTTCTCTATACAAATACTAAGCATAGCTGTCAGAGAAGAATTTTTTCTTTTCTCCAAAAAACTATATTTCAAAGATTGGTTTTGTCGTTCAGTACCATTGTTAGTATTAATATTTCGCAATAAACGTTGTTGTCGAAAAGCAAATACCCATCTCTGAAACAGAAGATTAACACTACAAGCAAAGGGAACATCACTGCAATAAATTAAAGAACAATTATTAATAATAGAATTATTATGAAATAATATTAATTTGAAAATATAGTAAATAAATAATTATTGTTAATGACTCTTGCTAAAGGATGGATAAAAACCAAAATGTTTTTATCTTTTGTAACATTTATACTAACCTTTAGGTTACATAACCAAGTACTATTTAAATACTCTGCTAGTTTTGGGTTACTTTTCCACTCTTCTGAATCTTTTAATGCATCAACAGCATTTTGGCAAATTTCCTCTGATGTTGCATGAGCAATGTTATGCAGTTTTAACTTAACTGCATCTTTAACAACACAACAGCAGTTTTAGAAAGCCACCTCTCCCAAGCTTGCTCTCGATGAAAGTCACAAATTAAAACATTACACCCTAATGAAAAACAGTTGGACTCTGTTTATACAATGATTGAGTTAACATTAAAAAAAATAAAGAAAAAAAAGATTATAGAGCAACTCTTTACCTGGAAACACTGATTCCATCAACTTTATTTCTTCATTTGAGTAATCAGTTAATTAAAACTTTGGTTGAAATGTAGGGATCCATTTTTTAATGCACAGTAACGCTTCTGTGATAGCAGATGTGGTTTCGTTTTCACACACAAAAATAGCTACAACCTGATAATCAATGTTTGTTTTAACAACCAGAAAAAAAAGCGGTAGAGCATACCTAGTTGTGCAATATGTTGCATCAAGAAAAATAAGGTCAGTTCCATATCGCAAGAGTAATCTTTTCTGCCACACATCTTAATAAATAAACAACAATGAATCCTTAAGCTCAGGATCATTGCTATTAACAATATTTACACCTTTTGGTCTAAACTTTATCATTGCTTCTTGTTTAGTTATTTGCCATTCATTTACTTTATCATGCAAATATTCTTGGTCGATCAAAGATCTGCGAAGCTTTCTTCTTGCATTCAGCGATTTCGAATGGTCTTATCTATCGGAAAGTAACGTTTGTTTGTACTTTGTAAATTACAATTGGCAGTATATTCTACATCAACCAAAAATTCAAGATGCCATCTCATTTCTGATACAGTATTAACACCTTTTTTTACTAAGTCAGCAATTTTTACAATGAGATTCTCAGAAATGGGCTGACTGAGACCAGCACTCTAAGCAATAACACTTTATCAATTTCATAGAAAACTTTAAAAAAAAGGAAACAAAGTAAAAACTGTAAATTTGAAAAATATATAACAGGAAAATATTCACTTACATCACCTACTGCATGGTTCTTATGAACAGAAATATCAGGCAATACTAAGATATACTTTCTGCACTTTAGTAAAATTTCAGGGCTAGCTAAGGCTATGCGGAGTTTTTTTGATGTTTCTTTTCTTAACCTATCTGAATTTTTTGGAAGCTGTAAAGATAAGACTTAAGTTGTTATAACAAAAATGAAAATATATATGCCTATAATATATATAAATATATATAATGTATATATGTTATGATATCAAAAAATATTATTAAAGATGTTTTATTTTAACATCTAGAAATCTTTTTCGATATAATAAAATTTTTTTGCTATATTTATTATAGATATTTATTATTATAAAATTTTTCTAGAAATATTGCTGTAAATACAGCAAGATTGTAAAATTTCAATGTTGCTGTATTTGTCTTTAATCCTATAAAACGACACTGAGCCAACAATAATACGCGGTTAAGAGGAAAACAAATGCTGAAAGGGTGCGCATGTTAATTTTTTTGCTCTTAAAGAAATTTTTCAAAATGAGTTATTTTACGTAAAAGTATTATAGTAAAAATGATTGGTGTGGAATAAATAAGTATAGAAATGGTAGATTTGGTAAAGACCCATATTTTATGGGTCTGGAAAGCTAGGATATATATATATAAAGAAAAATGTATAGAACAAGTCAGTGTGGAATAGACTTGCAAAAACCCATATTTTTTTATTAATATATACTAGTTGATCCGGGTCAGATCAACCAGTATATATTAATAACATAACAATACTAATACTATAACAATACTAATACTATAACAATACAATACCTTATACTCTGGAAATTCAACAATTTCTTTAATATAAACCTTGGCAGGGCAATTAAATTTTTTGGTATCCTGCAGAAAGACTCTATTTTTTTGGCAATAGTGATCTGTACTCTACACATTAAAATAAACAAACGCAAGTTAAATGAGATAAAATCTTAATACAGATCTGTTATTTATGAAATAAATACAAATATAAATGTTGAAGAATACTATAATGTCAGATTATAATCTTTGTAATATAAGTAATTATAACTTTTATTATAGAAAAGAAATATGAAATTATGATTTAAAATTAAGTTTCAAAAAAATGATAAAAACTTACAGCTTGTTCATTTTTCTTTTTATTATACTGAACCTTTTTTTTAATATTTCGATCTTTTCCATGCTGACAGTCAAATTTTGATCGTGTTGACACAATGAATGGTGCTCCTGTGTAGGCAAAATCTTTGTTTTCATAAAACGACTTGTGCTCTTTCTTAAACAATTCTAAATGAAATAAATTACACTTCTTCATTTCATTACAATGTTGCAGGGGGAAAAACATGAAATAAACAATTAAAGTTAAAGTTAAACAATTGCTACAGTTAGCCAAAACTTAATCTACAGATTATTTAATTAATTTGCCAACCTTCAAAGTTATTTTTCATGTTACCTGTACAAGTAACAACATAATGCACTGTGTGCAACATTTCGTGCTCTGCAATTTTTGCACAAACATCTGCATAGGTGGCAAAAACATGCTTGACAACAGGTACTGTAGATTCAACTGACAACATTAGTTCTGAAAACAGTAAATTATTTTTATGATCATAAAAGCAGTGCTCTTTTAGTAAATGATTAGGAATAACATAAGATAATAAAGAATCTTACCCACTGAATGTACTAAATCAAGAGAGCAACTATCTTCGTTCATATTACAATCAAAAATTAATGCACAAATTTCAAAATAAGCTAAATAAATAACATTAAAAAAGTAATATCATGAACAGATGAATAAGATATTTTTAAATAAATGTCTTTTTGAACGACACTTAGCGCACAAGGTGAATTTTAAATTTTAATATCGTTTTAAAATACATGAAAATTACGCATGCGTTAACATTTTTCTAGGTCTGCAATTTTAGTAAAATTGGAAATTTCCTTTTGAACGACATTATTTAGCACTAACCCTCAAAAACATCTTAATTTTAGAGAACTTTAAAAACCCGCCATATCTAAGAAGAAACTAATTCTATTGGTTCAAAAAATACGCAGACTAAGCGAAATAATGCTCCAGAGTTTTCTGTTCAACTGTTATGAAATTTGTATAATTCGAGAGGAAAGTCAAGCAATAAGTTTACACTCACAATGTTATTATGAGTGTAATTATTATTATGAGTATATTATTTTGGGTTTAATTATACACGATATGATTTTTCGAATAAACTTTAAAATAATTTAAGTTAATTAATATTGATAAGCTATACTAAATACGTAACTTAGAATAAAATATATTAGAAAAACTTATATATTTTTGAATCTTGAATATTCATCTCTATATATGAGGCATATACTTTAAGTTAAAATAAGAAAAAGTCAGTTGTTAGTCCTTGGCCTTGACTTAAAGCCAAAATTTAGGGCCTTGACCTTAAACGTTTTGGCCTTGACCTTAAACGTTTTGACCTTGGCCTTCCCCCTTTCCAGCATGATATTAGAACTTTCTTACTTGTTTGGCAAACATAAAAAAGTAACCAAAATTAACTCCTATAATAATAAAAAACAATGTCTACATTTTAAATTAAACTACTTAAAAGCTTTAAAACATAGTTTTGAGTTAAATGTCACGAGTTCAATCGACAATTTTGACTCGCCATTTTAATAACACAATCAATGACATGATTGGTTTACTGCAAATAATACATCAGCGTAATAAGCTACATGATTTGAATAACATTTTTAACAGAAAAAACGCTTCAAATGAAAAAAAAATTTAAACAAGTGAATTTTTCTTCAAAATTTAAAAAAATTAAAAACAGAATTTTGAAAAGATTTCATGATTTAAAACAGTTTTTATTTAAATCTTAATTCATTAAGTTTTTTTCATAACTTATTCATTTTGTTTTATTCACATTTAAATCCGTATGAAATAGTTGCTAGTTATATACTTTTGATCATGGGCGTAGAGTACTCAAGTTTTCAAGGGGGGCAAAAAGTTGAAGGTTCAATTTTTTTGAGCAATTTACGTTAACTGTCCAGTTTTAATTGTTAATTATATAGAGATAAAAAATAACAACTATTTCTATCAAAATTTTGGTTAACTAGCATCAAGAAATATAGAAATATATGAAGAGAATTTACTTGGTTTCCAAATAAAACATTCTACGGCGCGTTTCGTTTTTTTCAATAAACCTATCTAACAAAAAATCCATTTTAATACTACGGGTAATTTCTTTATGGGTATTCATTAGAGACACAGCGTTCAGCCTTTCTTGGCTCATGGTCGATCGAAGAAAAGTTTTTAGTCTACGCAGACTACTAAATGATCGTTCTGCTGTACAAGTTGACACTGGCTGGACCAAAATAATCTTTAAAAAACGGACAATTTCCGAGACAATGCTTCTCAATCCAATTTGTTCTTTAGCACGGATAAAATCTAGAGCTGATTGAAAATCTACTAACTGGACTTTTTTTCTCATAGCTTCGTCAATGAAAAGGTCCCGGTGAAGCTGTAGTCTTTGATAATTTGTAAAATCGTCCTTGTAGAAGTTTTTAATGTAGTCAATACTGCATTCAGTATTATTTGATCCAATAACAAACTCTTCGACTCTTGTTAAATGGCGAGTGGTTTCAGTTGATTCAAATCTATCGGTTAGGCTAACTAAAACTGCATCTAGACTGATACAGTATAAGTTCTTGTACATCTCTTTTGGGTCATTTAGCTGGTAATAAGTATCCCTGAAACCAACTTCAATTTTTGCAGGTACTTTCCTTTTCCTGAGCAGAGCTGGTTCGTCTAAATCCATTATTTTAGCAGATTCAGTTGCCGCATCGAAAAGTGTTTTAAAACGTGACTCAGTACGCAAAGATCTCAATATTTGTTTCAGGGTCTGAATGATGGATTCAGCCTTACTAAAGTTTAGTTGGCTTCGCTGAAGTTGAATGCTTGAATCTTCTAGGATGGTAAAAATGATTCGAAGAAATTCCAACTTAAAAAGGGTGTCAAAAACCTGAAAAGAAGACAAAAAAGCCATTGCTTCCACTCGGCATTTGGTAAAGTCAGGGTTGGTGGTTAGGTCTTCCAGCCAAACCAAAAGTGATCTGTAATTACTGGTAATAGATATTAGTGATGGCTTGCGCATTATCCATCTGGTTGGGCAAAAAGGTCTAAATGATGTTCCATTTTGGTGTCCGTCTTCGCTTTCATTTTGATTTTTTAGGCTTGAAAACCAAGCGAGCCTCTTTGGTGAGCCTCTGGTAAAAGCGATAAACTTTTGAACAAGTGACATGATGTTTTCTATATCGGGGATGTTTTTTATTTCATCTTGTATTACCAAATTTAAGTTGTGAGCTCTGCAATGAACATAAACGGCTCTGCTTTCTTGTTGAAGAACAAGTTTTTGCAAGCTAGCCATTTCAGAAGACATGACAGCAGCTCCATCGTAGCACTGTCCCCGACAGTTCTCGAGCCTTAAGTTGGAGCGAAGAAGGACGTCTTTTATAATCAAAAACAAATCCTTGCTTTTAGTTGTGGCTGTCTCATAAAATCCACAAAAATCCTCATTAATTTGGAACTCATCGTCCACAGTACGGAAGGATATCGATACCTATAAAATATAAAGCTTTTAAAAATTATTAAAAGAAAAAAAATAAGGTTCATTTAATTATTGATTTGGCTAATAATACCTGCTCTTTTCCCGTAATATCGGACGATTCATCCATCATGAATTCAAAAAAATCCCTCTTTTTTATCGTCTTTGATAATTCACGTTGGATAAGTAACGAAATATCCAACACAATTTCATTTGTGACATCTGGTGATATCCATTTGTACTTCTCTGGTCGATTCATCCATTTTTTCAAGACCGGTACATCCATAGACCTCAGTTATAAGAGCTGGAATAGATTTGAAGACTCCTTTGTCTTGCCTCGATGGCTAAACCTTGACAGCCGAGAAAAATCAAACTAGAAAAAATATGATCAAGTGCTTTTCTTGCGTCCTTCATATCTTGTAGATGTTGAGTGGAAAGTTTACTGGAAACTGTAGAATCTGACGTGCTTGTCAAAATCATTTCGTTAGCAGCTCGGTGAAAATGGCTAGCTTCATGACGGCGAAACTTCTCATGAGCTTTCTTCCAATTATTAAATCCATTTATATCAAATCCCAGAGCGGATTTTTTTTCTCTTGATTCAGTAGGCAGCGGAAGCTTCATAATAGTAGCTTTGACACACGAGGAACAAAAGGCTTTTTCTTTAACAGCGTCATAGTTAATCCACTTGAATTCGTCTTCCCAGCTAAAAAGATATCGACGAATATTTTTTTCCAACCTTTTTCCGTTTGCACCTTGTGTTGAATTTGATTTGGATAAAGAGGAGTAGGAAATTCTGTAAATAAAAAATCTCTTATTTTAAGTTGTTATTTAAAATATATTATAAGTTATTAAGGAGGTTGGCTGGTACCTTTTTTGTTGGTCCTCACACTATTATCACCAACAAAATCTGAACTGTTTGCTTGTAACTTCAACTTATTGTCGGAAAACGATGATACTTGTAAGGCAGATGAAATAGGCACATTGGCATTATTAGAATCATTCTTCTTAGTTCGAATGATAAACTTATCCATGCTGTAAGTTCTTCACACACAAAAGATTTCTAGTTTTTTAACTTTAATTAATTATTTCTTAATTAATGGAAACAATTAATCATCTTTTATAAGTAATCTACAATAATTTGTAATTGACGCAATTAATAATGTAAATAAAAAATTATAGCAATAATTGAATTGCAAAAGCAAAAAACAATAGCAATAATTGTACTCATGTAAAAAGTGCTGTATTTGTAAAATCACGCATAATATTTACACAAGTAAAAGCAAAGAACTGTTAATTAAAATTTTATTTAAAGTAAAAGTTACTTTTTTAACAGCTGTTGTCCGCCATTCTTAAAGTTTTTTTATAATACTTTGTATGAAAATGTTAACTTAGTAAAAATACGATTTAAATTATCTTTTAAAATTTAAATAAGAAAGACTAAAATTTGAAACTTCAGTGACGGAAGTGTTTGAAGTCTTTATAACTTCTTTAAGTTATTGTCAAGCGAATTCACTGGTACTTTGAAATTTGCATAAAATAAGCTTCATTACCGTTAAGTCAAGTTCACCAAGGTACCTTGTCTGACTGGCTTTCTTTAAAGATTTTTTAATTTGTACTGTCTTTTTAACTTATATAAAATCCATTTAAAAACAAAAACGTCGTTACAAAAATTACTTTAATACACTAGGTGGAGCGTGTTTAAAGCATGTATACCTGCGAAAAAATTTTAATTTAAGATCAAAAGACCATTTGAAGTTTATCGAAAAAACGCATTTTTTAGCTGAAAAAAAAAGATTTCCTCGATCAATAAGTTTTCCAAGTTTTTATTTAAAAAAAGGGGGAACGTTTATAGCAATGGATTGTTAATTTCTTCGCTTATTTCGGAAAAAACTTGATTTCTTTCTCTGTTTAAGAATAATGAATTAAAATAATATTTATTTTAAGAATGGATAAAATTTCAAGGGGGGCAAAGTTGACTCAAGGGGGGCAGCCTGCCCCCGTTGCACCCCATACTCTACACGCCTATGCTTTTGATAGATTTATTTTATACTTTTACTTATTTATACTATATTTATTAAGTCCAACTTTAAACCAATAAGCAATAGCTTTATTATCCTATTCTGATAGTTTGGTCACTAAACTATCAAAGATTTGCTTAAGAATAACACCAAGAAACCGCTTTAAAATCTAAAAATAAAATGTCATGCGGTCTACTTCCTCAACAAATGAAAGTTATAATTACTTATATAAAGAAGTACCTGCACAAAAGACTTTAAAAACGAAAATTTATAACCACGAAAATTAATAAAGGCACAACGTTAGCAACATGATTTAATTATTGTAAAATAATTAGAATAAAAAAATTAAATAGAGAATTCGATACATATATGAATCTGAAATTAGTGTTCAGTAATGCCTACTTGATTTGTAATGACAAATAACAAAAGCATTTATCCGATATGGAAACAAGAAAAAGGCAATGTTGAACGAATAAAAAATGATAACTCAACATTAGCACAACTTGTGGTGGTGTATAACGACTTATGGATTTAGGTACGATGAACAATCAGAAATTTTATAACATTACCAACATATTATCAATACAAATATTACTCAGGTGAGATCGTTTCACACAAGTTTTTAGTTTAAAAAATTTAGGATCGGACCCGATCGTAAATTTAAATTTATGAATCCAAACTGCCACTGCATGAAATAAATGTTATCTATCGATCAAGCATTGACTACAATATAAATTACATGATTTCACAATACAAAGTTTACAAATGGTATAATCACTAGTGATACGTAAACGTCTTATAATAATGAATAGTAACATAAGAATAAAATAGTAACAACTCTAAAAATCGCAAATTTAACATTAATAAGAGCCTTAATAATAATAAAGATAGTATTAATAACAATAAAGTTAATGGTACTAACAAAAACGGTTAGCTATCTTTAGTAAGACGCAAATCCAGGTTTGCGACTTTATAGAAAACACAGACCTAGAATGTTTTCGTCAGCTATTGCGCATGCGAAACTTTTTTACAAGAACTCGGATCGTCAGGAAAATTTATTAATTTTAGCGCGTGCTCATCGTAGCTTGATTTTTGAAGTTCTCAAAATTTTTAAGTTATTTATTATCGATAACAAAATGAATTTAGATAAAAGATAGTCAGAAAAATTTATTAATTTTAGCACGTGCTCATCACATTTTTTAAGCTAATTACTTCCCGCCTTAAAACAACTTAAGGGTCCCATAAGGGACCCTTCCGAAAGTGTCCGCGCGGAATTTAAGGGTCCCTTAAGGGCTAGCCCTTAAGCGACCAAAAAAAAAACCACGGTTCACTACTCAAAATGTGAGTAGTGAAACGTGGTTGTTTTTTAAATTATTATTTTTTAAATAAATTATTAAAAACACTAACATAATTCATATAGTTAAATTATTGTAAATCTTCAAAAGATTTTTTTTATAAGCGATTCTTCTTTTTATGGATTTTGATAGTTTTATTATTATTTATTTAAAGCATTACAACTTATAATAAAAGTATCCATACAAAGATTTATTAAAAACACAATACTAATATTTATTTAAAAAAGTCTTCCGTTTTTTTGGTTGAGGATCGTTGTAACTGTCCACCTCACTACCCTCGTTACTAGCGCAATCTATGTCTTGCTCGATTAAAACGTCTGTCTTTTTCAGACCTCTCTGTAGTCGACCACCACAGCGATCTCTGGCGTTATTAAAGAATCGAGCCACTTTTAATTCAATTTCTTTTGTTGTTGTACCGGGAAAAAAGTGAATAGTTGAGGCTAAAAGTATAACAAAACAATCACTTAATATGATTTAATTTAAATAATACAATAATAAATGTTCAAACAATATAGTTAATATGGATTCACACGTATAACAGAACGTTTTATAGAATCCTATAAGATTCTCCATGATTCGAATTGCATGAATCAAATAAGATTCTCCATGATTCCACATAATTTATTATAAATATAATATAACTGTTCTTATTATATAAATAGTTATTATATAAATTAATATACAAGTAAATTAATTGTTATAATAAGTAAATCTTATTATCACAATAATTAATCAATTTTTAACATCTATAGAAGTATTTTAAGAATTTTAAAATCTAGACTCTTTAAATCAAACTTTTTGTTATTGATTTTGAATGAAACACTATGAGTCAAAAATGTTGACTCACAGACAAACTCCTATTTATACAAAAATGTTAACAGTAGATCTGAATTAAACTCACTTTTGACCAGATTTTCCAGGTTATCTAAAAACTTATGCTTGCCATTACTCCCAGTCCTGTTAATATTTTGCTGCAGTTCAAGTGCCAGCAACTTATTCAAGACACGAGAAATATGCTCATTGGCTGTCAATCCTCCTTCAAGCTTCATCCATGACAACTAAAAATGATCAGGTAACAACATAAATTAATAATCTCATTAATATTAAAATCTTTCATAAGAGATATTCTTCTTGGCAATCAAACACAACATAGATATACTGGCATAATGATTAATGAATTAAAAAAATTTACCATATCCTTGGGGTGCTTAGCAACTTCAGAATATTGCAGCAGAGATGTAAAAACAGGAAATTGGGTATTTGAGGAATTGTGGTCAATAGAAACACTGCAAACACGTGCCTCCAATCTTCCCTGCCGCTGTTCCAAATTATTTAATTTAGACTGAGTTGATGTTAATTCACGTAAAATGTACGCATTCATAAGAAACTGTCCTGTTAAGACAACCACAATAAAAATACATAATATTTCTGCCATATATTTAAAAAATTAAAAATTACAAATATTAAACCTTGTGCACTAAATGGTTCAATGTTAAGACGGCTACTAACACCTAGCATACTATCGTTCATCCGCAATAAACTCGTATCAGAGAAATCATGAGGACTTGACTAAAGTTAATATTTATACATACATACATATATACATATATATAAATAAATATATATATATATATATATATATATATATATATATATATATATATATATATATATATATATATATATATATATATACATATATATATATCAAAATAATCCATATATATGAAAAATAAATAGTTAACTGCATACAATGGACTGAATATCTGTTTGTGAAACATTTGAAACCTATAAGAAATTACAAGAAATTTACATAATTAATTTTTTTTTATCTAAATACAACTAGATCCAAAATTTTAAAAACTTACAATTGGTTGGGTAGATAAATGTAGTTGTGCGCTTGGAACCTTCCATAAATAAAATATTAATACAAATAAACCATAATTTATGATATAAATAAAATTAGAAATTTTATTATACATCATATTAAATAAGAAGTGCTTGATAAATTCAATTAAATTCGTAAAATGAATTTATCAAGACAAAAACAATAAAGTAAATAATTAAAAACTTCAAAATACATGAAGCATGCTTTTAAAAATCAATCAATTATAGAAGTACTTTATGATAATAAATTACTTTAAATAGATTTAATGATGTTTGAAAATTATTTTCATTTTAACTCTAAAAATGTAGAAACTTGTTGTGAGTGTTCAAAAAGAAATCTTATAAGTAGAATAACACATGTAATTTGCAAAATTAAAAACTATCTTTTTTGAAACAGGATTTTGAGTTTTTAGTAGTGGCTATAAAGTTTAAAAGCAGCCAAATATGTTATAGCAACCAAAATAAAACAAAAAAATATAGATAAAAGAGTATTAAATAAATTGTCTAATATACAAAATATTCTGATTGGCTATGAAGAATCTCTAAAAATTTGATTCAGCTGCGTGAAAAAGCTAAATACGAACAAAAATTACCTTGTGTGTAGCAGGACATTTTTGAGATTTAAGAGGTGGCAGAGGCTTTAAAACAACTGCTTCAGCAGCAGTGTCTTGATTATGTGGTGCCTAAAAAATTAATATATTTCTATAGATAAAAGAGTATTAAATAAATGTTCTGTATAAAAATCTACATTAAATGAAATATTACGATGGAATCTGAATGATCAGTATCAAAATTGGAGCCCTCAGAAGCTGTGTGAACAGGCTAAATAAAAAAAATTTAAATAATAAACTCTTTCAAAAGGTAGATGGCTTAAGTATAAAATCAAAAAATATAATAAAACATATATTAACCTATTTGAATTTTTATATTTAATACTTACATAAACTGGAGGCAGTCTTTGTCTGTTTAGGCCACGGACCGGATTGAAATG